>NC_079323.1:30464118-30764118 GCF_029931775.1 Euleptes europaea
CCGTGATCAACTGGGGATGCCTAAGTAATCACAAGGTACTCCTGGAATTGCAGCAGGGGGGCTCTCATGCATATGATGTTTGAGAATTCGGAGCAGAAAACTGTGCAGCAAACCAAACGCAAATTTCCCCTGCATAAATGACCAGTGTTTTGCTCTGCCCTTGTTCTTCAAAGAAGCAGGGGTTCAAGAGGATGGGAAAAAATCATCACTATTTTAAAACAGAATATTGATACTGAAACTGTTCTGAGGCAGCCAAGACATTAAAGGGGGGTGTGGTGGTTGGTCATTCGGTACGATGTAGCTTTGCAAATGTTAAGAAAGAAATAAAAACCGAGGCAAAGAGAGGAAGGGGTGAAGAGGGGAGAAAGCAGAGGGGACTGAGACCCAAAACAGAATGAGTAAAAAGGCTTGCAAGGATTTGAAAGGACCTAGCATGTTGCAGGGGCTGTGGAAAGAGATAGTGCTAAATATAACGCAAATGAAAAAGGCAGGAAGCCTGTGCTAACTATAGCTGATTGTATTTTTCTCCACCAAAAAATGGTTATCTGAGTAGGAAATGTAGTCCTTTATTTCCTTTAGGGAATTTATACTCCAACCTTTCGGCATACAACTCTCAAGGCAGCTTACGGTGTTTGAAGTGGCCCTCGGTCTAGCTTTGCGTCATTGCACATTTAAAATAAATCTGTTCTATAGAAAGATAATAAATAGTCTTAAATCCGAGTGTTAATTTGTTTTGCAGAAAGGGCGGCTAGCTGATTAGAGATCAGACTGAAAACGCTAACAAATGGCATAGTATCCCATTAGGTTCAAGTGTGTATCTTCCAACATAACTTTTGGGGGGAAATAATGAGGCTGAGAAACCAGCCAAAAATTTTTCCATTTGCTAGACTTTGCAAGCTTTTTAAATATTTTCTGAAAATGCCCTTCTCTACATTCTTTGATTAAACTGATTTTGAAATTGCTTAACTAAACAGCACCTTTCTCAACTAAATTCCTTATCTAAACAGCACCTTTTAAAAACAAGAATTTCTACGCTTCCCCATCAGACCTTCAGACCAGATCTTTATATTCAAGGTTTTCTTCTCTATAATAAAATTTGAACGCTAGAGCAATCTGTAATTTCTCTTGGGAATATATAGGGAATATTTCTTTTTCTAGCAGTAGTTTCATTATAAGGTCTTTATTGAAATGAAATATCCCTGAGGTCAAATTTAGCAACACTTATAGTTTGAATGAGTCTACTACCCACCATCTCTGATGATCTCAGAAGCTACAGCAAGTGAAGAATATAAAACTCGTAAATGACTAGGAGACGGATGAATGTTGTCAATATAGTTGTACAAGTGGATAAGCTGAAGTAAGAACCTTGAGAGGAACAAGCCCAATTTTATACAGAAAACCAGTGGCAGATAGAGGGATACCTGAGGGATAAAGAGACATATATAGGAATCTGTTTGTATTTTGTGGTATTGTGTGGTCTTCAGTGTCACTGAGTACTCCATTTTACATTTTAAAAATTTTAGATTTTGGCCAGGGTATAATTGTTTTATTGTGGCCCATCTAAACAGTAGTGTGACCATTTCTGGATTTGTTCAATGTTTCCTATTCTATTGTTCCTCTTACCGCAGTGTAAGCTATGCTCTAAACTTGAGGGAGTTCTAACAGGGGTATGGGAGATTGTCACAGGCAGCTGTTGAACAAGAAACTGCAAATAAAACCACTTGGAGTGTGCATGGATGTAGTAAGGGTTGCCAACCTCCAGGTACTAGCTGGAGAGCTCTTGCTATTACAACTGATCTCCAGCTGACAGAGATCAATTCATCTGGAGAAAATGGCAGCTTTGGCAATTGGACTCTATAGCATTGAAGTCCCTCCCCTCCCCAAACCCCGCCCTCCTCTGGCTCTGCCCTAAAAATCTCCAGGCATTTACCAACTTGGAGCTGGCAACTCTACATGTAGTCCACTGGGGCCTGTAGAGATCACTGCCCTGGGATAGACAAAGTATGAAAGCCTACTGTACTCATAATGATGCCTGCTATTCAGAGCCAATAAAAGCTGTGCCACTGAGAGCAACTTGGGGATGTGAGCAGAGCAGGAAACCAAGTGCCTTGTGATTGCTTTTCTTTGCATTGGAAAGTTTGTTTATTTAGGTATTTAATTTTTTTTCACCCTGCTATGCTCCCATCCAAATGAAGGGTGCACACAAAAATAAAAAATGTAGAAAGGTCCCTGGTATACCCTTGAAGCATGTAGCAAGCCATAAGGATGTCCTGGGTTGGTGCTGGATCTGGCAGCATGGCCAACCAAGGGCCAACCCCCGTCTCCTAATACCTGCAAAAAGGTGAGGGGCGGATGCTCAGCCCAGTTCTTATTCTGCTGGTTCAAGTAGTCCCAATTTCCTCTCCCACATCTCCATTCTCTGTAATTAAGGAGGTACTCAGGCTCCCAATACTGGGCCAGTTAGAACATTTCCCACTAGGAGAAACTCAAAAATATCTGCCCTGGACATGGTGACAATGAAGAGGAAGCATAAGGAATCTGCATTCCCTGCTTACTTCATGCCAGTGTATAGGGTTGCCAGCTCCAGGTTGGGAAAAACTTGGAGTTTTTGAGGGTGGAACCTGAGGAGGGCAGGGTTTGGGGAGGGGAGGGACTTCAATGGAGTATAATGCCATAGAGTCCACCTTTCAAAGTGGCCATTTTCTCCAGGTGAACTGATCTCTGTCACCTGGAGTTCAGTTATAATCCCAAGAGATCTCCAGCTACCACCTAGAGGCTGGCAGCCCTACCAGCGTAATATGCTTACCCGCTCTAAAAATAAAAATATGAAGAGGTCTTTAATTTTTCTTAACACCAACATCCAATTAACTAGGTACATAATGGGAATATCTGTGGAAAAAAATAAAGTGGCAGCCCCTTATGATTATAGATGAACACTTCTCAACTTTCAGATAAGGTGGAAGAACTGAGCAGATTATCCAAATAGCCAAGGAGACCAAAAGAAACTTATCAGTCCTGGGTTAAAGAACTCTGTAATTTGAAGTCTGGTAGTTTATAATTGGCCATCATTAGCTTTCGAAAGAAGCATAAAGAAGCACATGGCAGTCTGAAACGCCCCTCCAAGCCTACTTGGCTTCACATCCAAGAACAGACCAGAGCACGAGATGCGAACCCCCCCCCCCCCCCCCACACACACACACACACTTCGAGTGGTTTTCTTTTCTGGAATCAAAAGGATTGAGGCATCGGAGGAAACTTTTTTTTAATGCTTTTTAATAGAGAACAAATTTGTTCAAAGCTATCCTCCCCTTTGAGAGGCAGATGGAGTGCCAATGCCAGAAGGTTCTGTGGTGGTTGAAAAATGACAGTGGCTGAGATTGAAACTGCAGAATAAGGACAAAATGAAATGTTTGTGGCTTTGCCCATAGCAAGTAAGGAAAAGAGAGAGAAAAGGAGGAAGCGGGGCTTATTCGGTCCTGCAGATTGGTTGAAAATACAGTTTAGGAAAGGAACAAAACAAGTGACCAGTGATCCCAGATGTGTTGTGAAAAGGGCAGAGGTGGGCCTTAATAGTCCATGACGCTCTAAGACTATGGACACTTTTATACATAAGCAGCCAGGCCCAAAGCAGCTGAAAGTGTCTGGCTTCCACTGAGATTTATACCTGAAATTCCTAGTGTCTTTTAGGACAGGAGGATTTATCCCCAGGAATGAAACTGAGCTAGGCAGGAGAGGGAAAAGAGACAGAACATATAGCAACAGGAGTAATAACAAACTGTAGGAGGTGGACAATGCTCCGAAATCGATCAGAAATACCCAAATGCTATCATCACTATAGAAACATAGTGATCACCGCATCGGAGGCAGCTCCTCTAAATGCAACTTGAAAGAGAGCATTTGCTTTAGACAGATTTCTGTCACCTTGTAAAGCCTTGGCCGCAAACGTGTGTGGTTAATATATATAATTCTGTTAGTCATTTGATGACCAGTAGTAGGTTAATTGATCAAATTTTGTTCTCTTTAGTGGTATCAATGGATAGAGATCTGGGGGGCGTTCGGGGAGAACATAGAGCATTTCCACTGAATCTTGAAACGGACTAACCCATAATAATCGTGCAATCAATTGTGATGGGGGGGCGTGTTTCTCACTCAGATAGCAATGGCTTGAAGCAGATTCAGGGACTTGGTTCAGTCATGGGTAGCATGGAAGCAGAAAAAACACCCAAAAAGGGGGGGACCTGATGGAACTCAACCAAAATGCTGATTACAAACCAAAGAGGTTGAGCTGAAAAGTGCTAAAATTACAAATATATACATTTTAATAAGGTGCACATATAGATTAAAAGCATAAAACTCTTAGTAGAGACAAAAACTTACACATTCACTAAATACAAACATGAACAACTGCGATGTACATTCTTTCATTGACCAATATGAGATCCAAAAAGGACCAGACGCGTTTCGGCCTGGAAAGGCCTTCCTCAGTGGTCAGTATAAAATTATAACTTATCACACATCCTAATAATATAATCATATCATAATGGGCAGTAAGAAATATCTAAAAGCCCTAGAAAAAGGAAAGCAGGGAGGAGGAATCGTTAGTATATTCTCTATGTACATAAGGTCAAAAATTATTTTTAAACAGATTCATTTATACAACCCCAAAGTCAGATTACCTTCTAGTACAGTGAAGCTCCCTGTAAATTTCTTTACTTCTTATATGTTAAAACCTGGCTTCACTGTCTCACCTGTATAAAATATGAATGTTATAAAGTATTAGGCTATAACATCTTTAGTTGTGTAATCCCTGAAGTTGTGTAATCCCTGAAGCAAGCTAGCCATACAAAGTGGCGGAAACAACAAGGCCCCCTTCTTAGCCCAGGGCTTAAGGAGGGCAAGAAGCCCCACCTGTTCCTGGGCTTCATCTGGCCAGGACTTGGTTGAGCTCTGGTCCTGCAAAGCACTACGTCCAGTTAGGCAGTGATGTGTCTTAGTAGCTGGGGTGCAGGCTGCCAGCCTGGCGCTTCTTAATCATTGCTTTGCTTCCCCATGAGCCCACCTCTTCTGTTGCTTCCACCAGGTAGGGGGAGAACTTGTGGGCCTGGTTGTCCAGGAAATGGCCCTACAAGACATTGGCCTGGCTGCCCTGGATGGGTTAGGTCCTTCGATTGAGGCCTCAGGATGCAGGGGCAATGGGTCTGGAAGAAGCCCTTGATCTGGAGTGGTGTTGGGTGTCCCCTGAGTCTCCTGGTCTTCTCCCAGAATGCTCTCTGGTCCTCCCTGGTCATCATCTGAGAAATCTGCTCCTGAGTCCAGCCCGAGGAGGGGGGGTCAGGACACTGGGAGGGGAGACCAGCAAGTATGAATTTCACAAATCCCTACTATAGAACAGAAAAATGGAGAATACAACAGATATTTGGGAATTTAAAAAATCCTGAGTATGGATGCAGAAGATTTCTGACCATTCTTTTTTTTTTTTTTTTTTTTGGTAAGATTTTTTTCTTATGGCTAAATACTTTCTGATACGGTACAGAATCCTACAATGTTGCGTCTGTCACTAATATTCAAAACAAGCAAGAAATCCAGGGCAATCTTTATAATTTGTTTTCTTTTGAGGAAGACAATTCAGTGGAGTTTTATACCAGCTTTTGCTTCTCAGCTTGGCTAGCTATTTCTTGTTCCTCGTGATTGCAAATTGCTGAAATGTCCTTTCTTTTCTGGGGTGGGAGTTGACATTTATGCTTTAATTAGTGTGTGTTTTTATTATAGCTAAAGCAATTGTTCATTAATGTTTTTCTTTTATTTTTCATGACCATAATTTTATAAAAGGACAATTGCAGAAATAAAAAGGCAATTAAGGAGAAAGTACTTTGGCTGCAAAAAGAAAAGGAAAAATGTGTAATGCTGCAGCCATAGTAAGTGAACAGAAAATAACTGAAAGCCATTAGTTCAGAACCAGAAGTAGCTAAAGAACAAGATGAGAAGCAAAATTATCAGTACCCCTGATGAGCCCCAATAGCACAACGGAGAAACTGGTACTGCAGCTACATTTTAAAGTAAATGAAAAGTCACCACAAACCAGATCCAAAAAAATACACACATGTGCCCAAATACTAGAATACAACACCTTAGCAAGAACTTCCATAAAAACCAAGTGAGCGAATGATGTCCATTCCAGACTAGGCTTGTTTGATTTTAAATGCAACTGTTTAAGGCAGTGATCTTCAACACATAAGAGTAACCCTCCCTGCTGGGTTGCAATCCCCTCTAGATCCACCATTTTGGGCTGCCTTTGGGAAGAACCTGCTACTGATGCCCATGAGTAGACAGCAAGGATGCTATACAGAGAGGAAACAGCAAAATAGAGAGGTGAGGTCACACCATGGTGAAGAAGATTCCTCCATAGCTCTGATCCTTGTCTTTTGCCTCACTACAGTATACCTCCTGGGTTTGGCTTCTGTTTCCTGCCCTGGGCTCTTTTGGTCTTTTGCCTACAGTCTTGGCTTTGACACCAAAAAGGTCCTATCTTGCCTCTTCCTGTCACATGACTTCCCATTGCATGCTTGTAGATCACTGGGTCCTAACGCTCAGTGGGTCCTGGTCTAGAAAAGTTAAAAAACACTGTTTTAAGATCCCTTTCAAAAGCCTTTCTTGACTAGAGATGCTATATAAATGCCATAAATAGCCAGCATAGAAGAAATCAACGTCCTGGTGCATGCTCCTTAAATCAATCTACAGAGCAGCTTTACTTGGCAAGTCACTCGTATGAAACAGACCATTGGGTGGACTGAGCAACATTATCTGCAGTACCACTTGTGGCAAAAAAGCCATTGTCTCTTATCCTCCAGCTTCAACCTCCAATGATGTTGTGGAGAAAAAATTCCCAGTTCTCATGCTGCATATTGCCCTTGTAGGGACAGAGGCCACAGGGAAGAATTTAAAGAAGACTTGACTTGGAAGCAGTTGTAACGTGGGGACTAAGGATGCAACGAATGGGACGTTAGGCAGACCTGTGGCTCGCCTCCTTTTCATTCCATGCCTGCCTTAAAATGTTTCACACAGAGCTATAGTATCAAGGAGAGTAACGAGACAAGGTAGAACTAATAGGGCAGAAATGGGGTGGAATAAGAAGGGTGTTGCGCAGCAGGCAGGGAGCAGGTACTGCAGTTTCATACAAAGCAATGTGGTAATGAGGCCAGAATGCTTTAGCATAACTGCTTGCGAAGAAGTGCCTCACCAACTGTGCGAGAGAAAGGTAATGGGCTTAAGTTATTTAAGCGCACTAAATAACAAGGAGGTCCTGTCACTGCGGCTGACTGTTTTCTTGGAACAATAGGCCCCCATTGCTTTATAAACACTAAGTTCTAGCCTAGCTGTGGATTTTTCCAAAGCAAGGAGACAATATCTTCTAGTGCCTGCTGTGACTTCAAACACTCCCATTAAGGCAGTTAGTGCAAGAAGAACTGTCATTACTCACAGGGATGTACTTGACCTGCTGCATCCTGATTGGTTTGCAGGGTTTCCGACAAGTCAGGTTATAAAAGCATGGAGTGCTCTAAGTTAAGGAGTGTAGCACAGTTGGCGGCTGAAGATGTGTATAAGCAAATAATGATTGACTGGTGCCCTGAAAGATCTGCTGAGAAATGTTTTAACCTGTGATGAGTTTCATGCAGGTCCCACATGCTCAGCTCGGGGATCTGACATATATTAAATCTGCAAGCAAAGTTACTTTTTAGACTTTAGGGTTCTGTTGAAACAAGCAACAGTTAAACTCCAGTCGAGCATGAGCCTAGTGTGTGGTTGTGCTTAGGTGACCTCTCACACCTCCCATCTCCCTCCTCGGATGTTCTGGTGAACTGGAACTTGATCCAGTGCTAGAAGAGGAGTGCGAGAAGATCAAGTGCTAGAAGAGGAGTCAGCTGGAAGGAGTCACAGGCATGTGCTGGTACAGCAACCAAACTGATTGGAGGTTTGTGTCATGACACCTGAATGCAGCCTGTGGTTTCTAATGTAGTACATACACATTTACTTAAGTTTATGGTGTTAATATCAGATATATGTACCAAGTCTTTATATACCTCTCGAGTTGGGGCCTGGAGTTCCTCTGGAGGAAATAGCAGCTTCAGAAGGTGAAAATTAGGGCATCTGATCCTTGTTTTGCTCCTCAACCTCCTCAGGCACTGCCCCCAAACTCCAGGAAATTTTCCAAGCCAAAGTTGGTAACCCTACAGTTAAACTGACATATCATTCAGAATTATGGCACATGGAAGGAAGCAAGCTGCTTGAGAATCCAGACTGCTGTCATCCTGCATTCTCTCTGAAATTTTTGTTGAATTCTCTCCCTACTAGAGGTGTGCAGCTGGATATTGCTGACCCAATAGGATGCCTGATATTTAGAGTATTGGGTCAGGTCAGCAATATATGACATCACTGCTCTCTCACTCTCTGACATGATTCTCGGTTCTGATATTATTTGTTAGGGAAATAGCATCAAAGAGAATGGCCTCCCCAGTCCAGAAGCCAGGTCTATCCCCAAAAGAAAATAATGTCCTTTAACATTTTAGGCACCAAGTCTCAGCTCTCTGGCTTTCTGATATGATAACAGTATTCCCGATATTTAATTATTATGATAAGCAGCATGCCCTTCCCATCTTCCCAATATGAGACAAATGATCATTTTTAACCTGCATACCCTTTCTCCTTACCCCAGTTTCCTTGTCTGTAATAATGGGGCATTGAAAGTTAAGTGCTTCCAGCTAACTTGTGAGAAGGGATGTCAAGCCATCCTGGAATTGTACATCGGTATGGCATTCATATAACTAACACTTCAGCTGTACTTTTTTGGAAGTTTGCAGCCTAACTAAATTCTTTCCTACTATGGAAGTTAAATGGAAACAGCTGCAAAGTGGTGAGTAAAATATACATTGGTTACTGTTTTGAAAGCCCCTGTTGTTTTAGGAGTTCCTGCTACAAGAACTACAAAAATACAATATTGCTTAATAGTGTCGTATGGCAACAAGATTTAAAAGTGAGTCCTTTGCGCTTCTTAACCTTCAGCAAACATTACAACTTGTTAGAGTTCCAGAAAATTCACTTTTTACAAAGAAGGCTATGATGGGGGGGGCATTTTTGGGAGGGGGGGCATTCAGATTGTATGTAAAAGCATGTCAAATTTTGTTTGCTGGTTCCAGCTCAACATCAGCATCAATGTGTAATGCAAATTCCATTGGAAAACAAACCGGGCAAAAGAAACAGCCAAACACTAGACAGGAAGATATTGATATGTTGGTACTTGGAAGCTGGGTCATGCTCTTCAAGCACAGTCAGTCTACTGCAGGCTGTGTGTTTCCCTTTACATTCTGTATGCTGTTTATTCAGCTGTGACTCCTCCAGATGGTTCTTCACCTCCCCGTTCCAATATGTGGCTTCACCCACTTAGCTGCACTGGGATTAAAAAAAAACATTCTTTAGAATCAAAGCAATTTCAGGTCGGGAGACCCTTCAGGTTTGTAACAGCTGCTTGTGGATGTAACAATTGCATGTTGCTTATTGTCTTGTTCTGTTCTTTTTCTCACTCCTTAGAGAAAATATTGCCCACACTCCCCAATCCTTTTTCAGGTCAGTATATGCTTTATGTCACGGTAGCTTTTTTGAGCTGGGTCATTCTCCATCAATTTAATAAGTAAGATGAACCAGGGAAGAGAAAACAGTTTAGACACAGTTTAAAAAGAAGACCCCCCCACACCGACCCCCCCCCCACACACACATCTACCTTCTGATTGTTTTGGTCCTTATTTACCCACTCCAGTGCTGACAAACTGAATTGTTTCTCAAACCACTGGTTTTAGCAGCATGTCATCTTCAGTCTGAAGTAACTCAGAGCATTCTGGGCTCTTCTTTTCTTCTTGCCTCCTTCATCTAACAGTTCTATAGGGAAAGATGAATGCATCAGGGAAACAGCTTCTAAATCAGCCTGACATGGGCCAAGTGATTGGCATGGGGCTACTGAAGCTAACCAGGGCTTGCCTTGAATGATAGACCGTTGGGAGTCCCATGTGAATTGCACAGTGGCTCCCTACACAGCTAAGAAGATCTCTTTCTAATCATGACCATTGCAAGCTGCAGACAATGCAGAGAGATCACAGTATTTTATCAGTATATGCTGTATGAAGATGTACAATCTCTCCACTTGTCCATACCAGAAAATTCAGAGTAAAGGTCACTAATCTCAAAGCAGTCGACCTTGGTGACTCCAACAGCTGAGCTGTTTATTTAACTTCCCTGTAGCACATGTGCTAGAACATTGTGCTTTTTGAAAGGATAACACAGAACTCCCACTTGTGGGTTATTTTAATATTGGAGTGCTTCCAATGCAACAAGTTTAATATGAAGGGGAATGTGTTTTCATATACAGTACAGCCTTGATTTGGGGATTCAATGGTCAACAGAACAAGCTGATACCAAAGACAAATACTAGCATACAACACAGTGACAAAAATGACTTATTAAGCAAGACAATTAGGGCCTATATCCCCTTGCAGAGGAATCCATAAATGTTGGTCTACTTAAAGCAGGAAGTGATCTAAAGATTGTATGAAGACTTTTTTTACGCTATTTTACGCTTCCAGGTATCATTTTGCATTTTTTCTTCCATTACCACTGGTTGGTTTTGGAAATATGGCTCAGTGATAGAAATTGATCACTGATGTAACACAGCTGATTCAGAATCAAATATTGGTTCCGGGTTTCCAGGTGTTTGTTCCAAAGATGCTCACTTGCTTTAATAACAAAGCCTCTAAAAGGCTGAAATGTGGTTTCAACCAGAGGCTACAACTGGTTAAAATGAAGGCAAATCAACAAATACAATTAAAGGAAAGCACATGCAAAATCAAGCTACTAATAAAATAAACCCTGAGCAGTTATTGGCAAATAACATTCAAGGAAGGCAATAAAGTAGGCCGTTGGGAGACTAGAATTAGAAAAATAAATCCAATTAAAGATGATTATCATATGAAGTAGAAATGAAAATGTACACAGATACAAAATAACATTTTAAAGGGTTGCTTTGGGTTTAAGTTTGGCAGTTCTAAATTATTTATTGAGCTCATGAGATAAAGTGGGATAAAAATCAAATAAACAACATTTGAATTGTAGTTTTATTCAAGACAAAGGTTTACACTGAAATTCATAGCTCATGTCTCTTTTTTAAAAAATCCACCACATGTAAGGAAATGTAAATTTAAACAAATGTGTCATGGATCGGTGTTTGGTTTTTTCCAGATAAATTATACAGCAAATATGCAAATGTCCAGGGAAAATTATTTGTGCTTCACTTCCATTGAAACTGATGGGACAAGTAGATGAGCCTTAAGAGTGCCATCCTATGTGCTTCAGTGGACAGGAGGGTGTCAATCTGTTTAGGATGACACTGTAACTGAAGACCATTTGGTTTCAATCAGGCGAAATCATGAATAACTTTCCATGGACTGGAACATACTAAGTGAAGATTTCTTTACTGGTTGCTCAAACTATCAACAATAGTGCCAAGAAATATATTTGCATCTACAAATGTAGAACTTTGGCCTCTCTGCCCATGGTTTGCTTGGTTCTTCGTCTGATATTTATAACCTGTCAGTAGGATATGGACTGTGAAGTATTCCATCCTTTGGTTAATTTTCCATGATTTTGAGTCACATATTTGTGAAGCTGCATCCCAGCCTTCCTTCAGTGCATCCAGAGCGACTGCGAGGAATTCACTGAGCAAAAACGCCATTTTAATATGTCAAACCTTATTGCTGTGCCAAATGCTTCCAGCAGTTTCTTTGCCATGGACAATTAGCACAGGTATTGGTGCTTTACTAACTGTTTGCTCTGCCTTTGCAATTCACCTTTGATAGAGCCTTGGGGAAAAATTTTACCATATCCTTTAACTGCATAGACATGGTTTCTATTCACAGCCATCAGTGGCATTCTCTGAAATCCTGGTTGTGTAATCCTTGATCTCTAAGGCCTGTGGTGAAAGGTTTGTTGTTTACTTCTCTAAAATATGAATCTACAGATTCTAACCACTGAGGAATTACAGAAAAGTTTATTAGTGAACTGCCTGGATATTAAAACCATGACATCATTTCTGAGAATTTCTGGTTTACTTGCTATTAAAGGCCAGTATCCTCAGTGTAAAAAAGGTAAAGGTAGTCCCCTGTGCAACCACCAGGTCATTCCTGACCCATGGGGTGAAGTCACAACCCAATGTTTGCTAGGAAGACTTTGTTTATGGGGTGGTTTGCCAGTGCCTTCCCCAGTCATCTTCCCTTTACCCCCAGCAAGCTGGGTACTCATTTTACCGACCTCGGAAGGATGGAAGGCTGAGTCAACCTTGAGCTGGCTACCTGAAGCAAACTTCCATTGGGATTGAACTCAGGTCGTGAGCAGAGCTTGGACTGCAGTTTACCATTCTGCACCACGGGGCTCAATATCCTCAGTGTATTATTCCCAAAATACGTTCTTCTTTATTATATTCCAGTGTCACCATTAAAAAGTTAACATAATAAGGGCACCGGAGCTAAAAAAAGATGGGCTATTGAGATGTTAAAATTAGAATTGCCAACAGACCTGGAGAAAAATATTCGCTCTCTGTAACAGAGGCTTAATGGGATGTCATTTACCAGGTGTTATTATTTACCTCTGTGCCATATAAAGCTTCAACTTTCCACTTCGACACATTAAGCCTCTGTTAAAGGAACAGGACATTTTTCTCCAGGCCTGCTAGCAACTCTAGTTAAAATAATATGTACATGCCATCACTATTAGAAAAGGGCAAGAGTCCAGTAGCACCTTAAAGACTAACAAAAATATGCCATCACTATGTTTCCTTGGGGTGCTTGCTACTGAGGTCACAGTATTAGCCATGGAAAATGTTTTTATAGCAATAAATAGAGCTATGCATTTTTTCAATTAATTTCGCATTCAGGTTAAATGGACCCAATTTTTTTTAGAGAAACCCCGAAATAAGCTGAATACCTATACCAGTAAATGGGTATTTTGGCAAATTCGGGCCCATTATATTCTATAGAAATTTTTTTCAAAGCTCATGTGGGGGCATTTTTTGAGGTAGAGTTACAAAATTTTCATGGTAGCTGCAAGGGACTCTCCTTGCATGAACCCCAAAGTTTGGTAAAGTTTTGGACAGGTGGTCCAATTTTATGGGTCCCCGAAGGGGTTGCCCCCATTCTCCATAGGAAACCATTGTAAAACTCTACCTCAAAAAATCCCCCCCCGAGTTCCTTAAAAAAAAAATCCCACAGCAAAAAGCCTTGGGAAAGCAAAAGCCGAAAAAAGCCGCATACCTATTCAGCTTTGTCGGTGATTAGCTGTCCAGCTTAGGCTTGATTCTGTGTTTCAATATTTGGCCGAAAATAAATCTGGAAGAAGCCGAAATGCCTTTTTTCGGGTTTATTTTCGGTTTGGTAACCCAATATGCACAGCCCTAGTAATAAGGTTACTGAGAGTTTTGTAGATCGCAGTGTTAAGGGGTTCCTTAGAGTCTGCCTAAGAACACTTTCACAGGAATAAATTCCATTGGATAAAATGAGACTTATTTCTGAGTTGACCTTCTTAGAATTGCTTCCTTTGTGTTTTCCCCATGGGCTATAAGATTTAGGGTACTTCTACATGAGATTTCTAACATTCCGGTTTCTGAGTCCTGGGAAGGCATCGCCCCAAACAAGGAGGCCCCAGGCCTTAAGGGGCCAATGAGTATGGGTGAGTGTGTTCCATGTAAAAGCACTGTTAACCTTGTAAGGACTGAATGAGCACAAATAGCTTTGAATTATCCCCAAATGCCCCAGGTACATGCACCTGCAGTGATGGCAGGGCATGTTTTAAACCTGCATTGCACTGGGGCCAAGAGACAGGTGTCATACTTTAATAAATACTACATATCACTATCAAAGAATTAACTAGGTTCAACCAACCAATCAAAGCTATTTATATCTGAAGAAGTGAGCTGTGACTCACAAAAGCTCATACCCTGCCAGAAATGCTGTTAGTCCTTAAGGGGCGACTGGACTCTTGCTCTTTTCTATTGCAATGAAAGCCAGCTCTGCTCTTGAATGACGTCCCATTTACTTACTGTAGTCCTACCGACCCTTTGAGAGTTCATCCACACTGACTAACCTTTCTGTCCCTGGCATCTGTCCCTGACATAGTCTCCTCTGTCCCTAGCATACAGAATGGACCTCTGGCTTACAGATGAAGGTCAGTAGCTACTTAGGCCCCCTTTCATTTCTATAGAGGCAGCAGCAGAATTGTGGTAGGACTGCATTTAAAATGAGATAATCACTGTTTTCCTGAATGAGACATATAGACAAAATGAGTGAGTCCAAGTAAATGAAGGTGGTAGATGGGGAGGGGGAGAATAATAGTTTCCTTTCCATAAAGAAGACACTGATTGGAGAATGACCCTGCATTGACTGTAGATTGTAGCTAGTCTTCTCTTAGATATAGTCATCATAGCTTGTACTAACACCTTCACTGGGGGGAAGGGACTGGTGGGGAGATTGGGACAAAGTGTGATTGATCATTTGGAGCCAGTAGTCCAGAAAGATGAGCACTCTTTTTAATGATGTTGCATTCTTAACAAGGATTTCTGTTGGTCAAGCCTACCTCTGTGAATGGAACCACTTGTTCCAGCCTGCTTTTCCTTTGTTTCTTCAACAGTTGAACTATTCACAGTTGACTTTGTGTCTGCAGGAAACAGGATATCTCATGAAAGGACCAAATTACATGTCAGATGTACTGCTTTTCCTTTGAAAAGTGCTAGGTCTCAAAAGGCATATTTAGAGTCAGTTTATAAAACTGCTCATAAGCATAATACAGTGAAAGACATTCCATATATGTCTGTAGGTATAGACGAATCTAGGGAGTAAAGCACATATTTGGCCATGAAAACAAACGTGGTATTTCCACTATGTCTAAAGACATCTAAAGAAGAAAATTGATAGTAAATGAAAACCCAGGGGGACATGCTGGTAACCATTGTCTTGTTATGGCAAATTTTCCATAGCACTTTGTTTAAAAGCAGAAGAATTTAAAGAACAGTTTACAAGTTTGGTTCAGACATTTTGGACTCAGTAAACTCAACCCAAAAAGGAGATGGAAAAATTAATGGATGAAGAAGGACCATTCTGTTACATATTGATGCACAGTGTATCTTGCCCAGATGCATCCGTCATATGCAGTGGGGCCAAGACGTATACCACTGTATGCATCTACACACTTCACTGGCTGGAAATCAAGTCACAGGGTTGGATCCCATATTAATTCCATGCATAGAAGGGCAATTTCCTTCCTCCTGATTCCAAAATGCACCCTGAAATGTACTCTGTGGTACATATTAGTATTATGCTGTCCCAGCTAAAGTGCAACGGAACATTTGTGTAGCTTCCAGAAAGTGCAAAGAAACAGGAGGAACCAGCGAGCAGCAGGATTGACACTATAAAAAGTCTCTTGGTTTAGCTCATCCTTTCTTTGTACAGCTTATAACTCTTTACTACCTTAAACCCATTTTTTCCCGAATACATGTTTCACCTGGCCAACAATTATGCTATGTGTCATGACCTCCCTGCCACCCGCACACAGATACACACATACACAAATTCTTTGCTCGTGGCAGATGGTTCATTTGTGCTGATTTACACAAGCAGAACTCTGTTCACAAATGTAGAATGAGAGACATTCTGTATATGTCTGTAGATATAGATAAGATTAGGGAGTAAAGCACATATTTGGCCATTAAATCCTGGGTGTCATTTCTCCTATTTCTAATGATATCTAGTTTCTGAGTATCTGTGCACCAGCAGTAAATAGTCTGTAATTTTTGCTTGTGGTGAAGGACTCAGGTGACCCAGGCATTGTGAGCAGGGTGTTGCCATAAGGAAGGAGGGAGAATGAGTCCAGCAGAGTGACAAGAAAAGCTCTCTAAAGACCTACAGAGTAATCTAGACCATAAAGGCCTTTGAGAATGTCCAGGCCTGGCAGATTTTGATAAACTACAGATTAGCTGAAATATATAGAGGATATATTAAAATCTGATTCACCAGTGGGTATCAAAGGTTTGGGTGGAATCTATAAGTCAGTTAAACAAACCACCCTCAAAGGACTCAGGATAATATACAAGATTCTTTCCTCCTGTGTTTTATTCTCTCAAAAACCCTGTATGGTAAATTAGGTTGAGGGTCAGTCACTGACCCAAAGTACCCTTCTGAACTTCATATCAGAGTGGAGATTTGAACCTGGGTCTCTATAGTGCTGGTATGACAGTCTAATCACTGCCCTAAAAAATGACATGCCCATTTATGTTTTTTCATTTATAGGCTTGCCCACACAAAATACATCTTTGTCACATCGGCAAGCCGGTGTGGTGTAATGGATGGAGCATGTCTGGACTTTGACTGAGTAAACCCATTCAGAAATGAAGCTCACTGGGCTATCTTCTGCCAGTCAAAGTCTATTCTGTAGGCTGTCGCACAATTTCTTTCCTGTTCTTCTTCCAAGGAGCTTTGGTGTAACCCGTCTCATCGGGCACTTAAAATGATGACACAGGATAATCCCAGGCAGAGCAAGGTGAGCTCAGTACCACCCAGATGACAAGACATTGTTGACTGAGTGCAGTAATCTCCCCACACACATACAAATAAATGATATTAATCAACGTAAAGTACTTAATGTCAATTTTTTTACGATCAAGTCACAGCTGACTTATGGCGATCCCATTGGGTTTTCAAGGCAATAAACCAACAGAGGTGGTTTGCCATTGCCTGCCTCTTTTTAGGGACCCTGGACATTTTTCGTCATCTCCCATCCAAATACCAATTAGGGTCAACCCTGCTTAGCTTGGAAGAACTGATGAGATCAGGCCAGCCTGGGCTATCCACGTCAGGGACGATGTCCATAAATTTGCACAAATCCTTAAGTAGTATATATATAGAGAGACACCCTCCACATATACTCCACATTGGAAAGGAACATTCAGTTTGGGAGAGCCAGCGTGGTGTAGTGGTTAAGAGCGGTGGTTTGGAGCAGTGGAGTCTGATCTGGAGAACCGGGTTTGATTCCCCACTCCTCCACATGAGTGGCAGAGGCTGATCTGGTGAACTAGATTTGTTTCCCCACTCCTACACACGAAGCCAGCTGGGTGACCTTGGGCAAGTCACAGCTCTCTCAGCCTCACCCACCTCACAGGGTGTCTGTTGTGGGGAGGGGAAGGGAAAGGTGATTGTAAGCCAGTTTGATTCTGCCTTAAGTGGTAGAGAAAGTCGGCATATAAAAACCAACTCTTCTTCTTTAAGGTTTGAACTGAATTAAGGTTTGAACTGAATTCTTCTTCTTCTTCTTCTAGATAAATACCTAAATAAACAGAATCAAGAAGTTTCTCAAAGAGCCAACTTCTCTTTCTTTCTCTCTCCTCTCTCCTCACTGTGTTCCCTTTCACATAATCATTTTATATTCTAGCACCGAAGTTGGCCAAATCTTTGGATAATTAAATCTGGTGACTGGAGCTGTGAACAGGCAAGACAAACTTGAAAAGAGCCCCAGGTTTGCAGAAAAATGTGAAATCTAAAAAAAGCCCAAAATGATAAAAGGAGTGCATGTCACTTTAAACAACAGATTCCCTCAGTGGCTGTTGCTAGGCAACCACAGCATTCCAAGGCTTGGTTCTATCAGTAAAAGACGGGGGCGGGGGGTGTCCCTTTCCAGGCCTGTTTTGGCCTTTGAAGGAGGAATCATTAGGACCAGGCCTGCCTAGGGTTTTCAGCTCCAGGATGGGACATTCCTAGAAATTCTGTGGTAGTGTCTGAGGAGGGAATGGTTTGGGGAGGTAAGAGGTATCAGCAGAGTACAATGCCATAGAGTCCACCCTATAAAGCAGCTGTTTTCTTAAAGGGAGCAGATCTCTGTCGTCTGGAGTTCAGTTGTAATTCTGGTAGATCTCCAGATATCACCTGGAGACTGACATCCCTAGGCCTGGAAGCAACCTCTGGGTGACTTAATACCACCCAACTTCCATGACTCAACTAGGCCTGGCTGCTTGCTACTGTTCAACAGCAGCTACCCTATGAAAGCCAGTGTGATATAGCAGTTAGAGCTTCACAGTAGGGTCTGGGAGACCCAAGTTTGAATGCCCATCTTGCTGCGGAAGGTCACTGGGTTATTTTGGACCAGTCACATACTTTCAGCCTAACCTACCTCACAGGGGTATTGTGCAGATAAAAAGGAGGAGAGGAGAATGATGTAAGCTGCTTCAGTACTCACTGTGAAGAATAGTTGGTTTTTATATGTCAACTTTCTTTACCACTTAAGGGAGACTCAAAGCGACTTACAATCACCTTCCCTTCCCCTCCCCACAACAGACATCCTGTGAGGTAGGTGGGGCTGAGAGAGCTCTAACAGAGCTGTGACTAGTCCAAGGTCACCCAGCTGGCTTCATGTGTAGGAGTGGGGAAACTAGCCCAGTTCATGAGATTAGCATCCGCCGCTCATGTGGAGGAGTGGGGAATCAAACCCAGTTCTCCAGATTAGAGTCCACCACTCCAAACCACAACTCTTAACCACTACAGCATGCTGGAGAAAGGTGGGACATAAATGAAGTAAATAAATAAAATAAATATAGCTGAAGTTGGGAGGCAGAAAAAAGTAGGTTGGTGAAAGGCTGAGAAGGACAGAATGAAGTAGAGAAAGGGCAGAGGATATGAGGGTTGCTGGGGGAGAGAAAGAGAAATAGTACAGGGAGGGTGATATAGAGCAGGGGTGGGGAACCTCCGGCCCGCGAGATCATTTTACGCGGCCCGCCTGCCAAGGCCGGGAGCTCTAGGGAGATAGCTGTTGCTAGCCAGGCCCTCCGCTCGGCACTTCGGTTTTGCTGGCAGGCGGGAGCGCAGGCGCACAAAACTCAAGACGGGGGAGTTTCTCTCAAGTCTCCCCGCTTCCTGTTCCCTGCTTCCTGTTCCTAGAGAGACAGACAAAACATGTGCCTGGCCGGGCTGGTTCTCTCGGCAGCCCAACTGCCTGAAGGTCCTGGGGCGCCCGAACCTCGTGCCGCCATCTCCCCCCTTGCCGGCCTGCCACTGGCCGCACTGCGCCCCTCCACCAGCTCAGTGGACTCCTATGCACCCCCCCCCCACTCTCGCGGGCTCTCCGGCCATGCAGTCCTTGATCCTTCCTCCCTCTCCAAGCTCGCCTGTGACCCGTGCGGCGGGGCAATCCCCCGGCCGCAATCCCAAACTGCGGCTTGAATTTGCTGGGGCGCCCAAAGCGCGTGCCGCCTCCTCCCCCCTCGCTGGTTGCGCGCTGGCCGTGCCCCGGCCTGAATTTGCTGGGCTGCCCCAAGCGCCTGCCGCCGTCTCCCCCCTCTCCAGTTGCGCGCTGGCCGCGCCCTGGCCTGAATTTGCTGGGGCGCCCGAAGCGCGTGCCGCCGCCTCCCCCTCACCGGTTGCATGCTGGCCGCACCACGGCCTGAATTTGCTGGGCTGACCGAAGCGCCTGCTGCCATCTCCCCCCTCGCCCGTTGCGCGCTGGCTGCGCCCCGGCCTGAATTTGCTGGGGCGCCCGAAGCGCCTGCCGCCGCCTCCCCCCTCGCCAGTTGCGCACTGGCCGCACCACGGCCTGAATTTGCTGAGGCGCCTGAAGCGCGTGCCGCCGCCTCCCCCATCGCTGGCCTACACGCTGACCGCGCCGCGGCTTGAACCCCTCACTCTCCCCCGAGGCCAACAGGTAAAGCAGGCTCTCTGGCCATGCCATCCCCGAACCTTCCTTCCCCTCCCAGCTCGCCTGTGACCCATGTGGCGGGGCGATCCCCTGGCCACAACCCTGCTGGGGCACCCGAAACTCATGCTGCCATCTCCCCCCTTCCCCCCCTGCTTGACCCGATGGAAAAATCTTTGGACTTGACACTGTGTGCATATTGAAATGGTCTCAATCTTAGGCTGCAGCCACATTGGGACTTCATATGGATTGTTTCATTGCAGTACAAACCTTGTATAGGACATTTAGATTTGCACATATAGGATGTTAGTGTATGGTTATTGGATTTGTATGCATGTATATCTTTTGATATGAGAAGGTCTGCATTGTGGCCATTCTATGTTTAATTAAATTCAAGTTTAATTAATTAAATATAGTGCTCTAATTTTTAAGCTGATAATTTTGTGCGGCCCCCGAATGATATTATAAATATCGAAATGGCCCTTGGCAAAAAAAAGGTTCCCCACCCCTGATATAGAGGAAAGTGAGGTATCACCTCACAATTCCTTGAGGGTTCCCTACAATGCATGTGGGCCTGGCCCAGTAGCCAGAACCACACAACTGGGCCATAGTTTTCCTAGATATAGGCTGCCAGGAAAGGGAAAGAGGGGCAGATAAAGGTAGTTTGGCAGTTGAGTGGTGAGGAGGAGATAGGGTTGCCAACTCTATGTAAGGAAATACCTAGAGGACACATTGCAGGACAATGACTCAGCTCAAATCCAACTCCCTTCTGACTATATATATTACTCTTCCAACACACTTTGACACTGAGAGACACTGTCGTTCAGTGTTAGTCCTCTGAAGATGCCTGCCACAGCTGCTGGCAGGAAAGAAAATACCAAGACCACGGTCACACAGCCCGGATAACCTACAAGAACTGAAATACCTAGAGATTTGGGGGTAGAGCATGGAGAGGGTGGGGTTTGAGGGGGGAGGGACCTCTGAGGGTTATAATGCCATAGACTCCACACCCCTAAAGCAGCCATTTATTCTAGGGTAACTAAGTTTGCCAACCTCAAGGTGGGGGGTGGAGATCACCCGGAATTACAATTAACAGAGATCAGTTCCTCTGGAGAAAATGGCTCCTTTGGAGGGGAGACTCTATGGCATTATACCCTATTGAGGTTGCTTCCCTCCCCCATTGCCTTCCAAGGCTCCACTTCCAAATCTCCAGGAATTTCCCAACGTGTAGCTGGCCACCTGCCCTGATCTGGATGGCCCAGGCTAGCCTGATCTCGTCAGATCTCAGAAGCTAGGCAGGGTCAGCCCTGGTTAGTATTTGGATGGGAGACCACCAAGGAATACCAGGGTTGCTGTGCAGAGGAAGGCACTGGCAAACCACCTCTGTTAGTCTCTTGCCATGAAAACCCCAAAAGGGGTCGCCATAAGTCGGCTGCGACTTGACAGCACTTTACACTAGGGCTGTCAATTCGGTTCGGTCCGAACTGAAAATCAACCGAATTTCCCCTGATTCGGTGATTTTCTGTTCGGACGGATCCGAACTCAAAACTGGCGGGCAACCGGGGGGGGGCGAATTCAGCGAGTTCGGGAGTTCGCGAATAAATTCGGCAAATTCGGCCCCCCTTCAGGGGAGCCCGCTGAAAGGCGCGGGCTGCCCTTTAAACTGATCTGAGCCTCCCAGCTGGGAGGCGCAGGTCAGTTTAAAGGGCAGCCCGCCCCCCTTCAGCGGGCTCCGCTGGAGAGGCGCGGGCTGCCCTTTAAACTGACCTGCACCTCCCAGCTGGGAGGCTCAGATCAGTTTAAAGGGCAGCCCGAGCCTCTTCAGCGGAGCCCGCTGAAGGGGGGCGGGCTGCCCTTTAAACTGATCTGAGCCTCCCAGCTGGGAGGCTCAGATCAGTTTAAAGGGCCCCCGCGCGCCTTCAGGGAATCCCTCTGAAGGCGCGCTGGGGCCGAATTTTCCCCCGAACTCCGGATCCCCCCGAATTACCGGGGATCCGAAGCGGGGGAGTTCGGACTTCGGCCCGTACCGAACCCACAAGGGTCAAATTCGGCCGAATCCGAACTGTACCGAATTTTTTTTTTGACAGCCCTACTTTACACACACACACACACACACAGCTGGCCACCCTAAGGGGGAACTGATCTCTATAGCTGGGAAATCTGTTGTGATTCCAGGAGATCTCCAAGCTCCACCTGGAGGTTGGCAAGTCTAGAAGGAGAGAAGGAAGCAGGAAAAAGGGAGAGACTATGGGGGCATTCAGGAAGGGGAAAGAGGAAATAGCCGGAAGGGGAAATGAGAGGCCTCCCGCAAGTTCTTGTGGGTTCCCACATGTAGCTCTGTTATGAAATGCTAAAATGAAATGGAAAGATATGGCAATAGGTGGGAAGGGGGAAAACAGCTGTCCTTTTTCTTTTTTAAAAAAATCCTTGAATTAAAAAAAAAAATCCTCTCCAAGACAATAGCAGCCAAAGAGCAACCACCTTCACTTCTGCCATTTCTACACCTCACAGACCATCAAGGAATTTGCCTAACAAATTGCCTTCCCGTTTGGTTATTTTCCCAGACAAACAGTGTTTCCATTCACTAACCTGGGATGGTAAAGTCATTCTGGAAATATCCAGTTTATCTTCTCGACCCAGGCACTGGGCTGAGTCCATTGGTGAACTGGTTGCCGTTCGGTACCTGCCTTCTCATTGATAAAGCATATTCCACATGGCTACACTTGCATGATTAATACTGCTGTCTGAGCAGGCTTGCTAGCAACAAAAACAGCAAGAAGGAAGAAGTCCTTTCTAAACAAATTGGTCTGGAGCAAAAGCAGAGGGCTTTATTATTGGTTTGTTTGTTTGTTTGTGATGGGTTCCAAATACATGGGCTTCCCTGGGAGCAAAAGATAAGGGGGACTTTCTAACACCACCAATGATATTCTCCTCTGCTTATGGAAAGGTAGGGTGCATGGCCTCAAATAGGAAAATATAGGGCAGGAGGAGGAGCTTTTACAGGTAGAAGGTACAACTGTGTATTAGAAGGAGCACAGGGCTGCTGCTGTAGGAGGTAGCCCTGCCTCCTTCTTCCTGCTCTGTCTAGAGTTGCTGACTTCCAGGTGGAGTCTGGAGTTTCCCCAGGACTACAGCTGATTTCCAGCATTGAAAGATCAACTCCACTGGAGGAAACGGCAGGTATGGAGGGCAGATGCTGTGGCATCACACACCCCACTCAGCTGCCTCCTCTTCCCAAGCTTCCCTAGAACCCATCTCCCAAATCTCCAGGGATTTCGCAAGCCAGAGTTGCCAATCCTGTCTGTAACATTAAAAAAAGAGCAAGAGTCCAGTAGCACCTTAAAGACTAACGAAATTTCTGGCATGGTGTATGAGCTTTCATGAGCCACAGCTCACTTAATGTAAGAGCTCCACGAAAGCTCATAACCTGCCAGAAATTTTGTTAGGGTTTAAGGTGCTACTGGACTTAGGGTTGCCAACCTCCAGGTATCAGCTGGAGATCGCCTGCTATTACAACTGATCTCCAGCCGATAGAGATCAGTTCAACTGGAGAAAATGGCCACTTTGGCAATTGGACTCTGGCATCGAAGTCCATCCCCTCCCCAGACCCCGCCCTCCTCAGGCTCCACCCCAAAAACCTCCTGCCAGTGGCGAAGAGGGACCTGGCAACCCTAACTGGACTCTTGCTCTTTTCTACTGCTATTGACATTAACATGGCTACCCATCGTGATCTGTCTGTAACATGTACTCCATCTCTATTTGCGTTTTCACATCACTCTGGTCACACATCATTTCCCTACAGCTGCCCATGGTAGTCTATAGGGTGGCTTGAGAACAGGAAATACTTGGACACGATGTAAGCTACACATTGGGGGAGAAGGGTGGGACTGTATTTTCTGCAGCAGACTCGTATTTCTTAAAATATATAGTTTTGCCCATACATGTGTAGGTATGAAGCGACTTGTGCATCATTTTATCAATTAAAGTAGGATAAAATCCCTTAACAGATTAGACCCATACATTTGAAGCCAGGTCTTCTATAATACATTTTCCAAATGACTCAGTTCTGTAACTAGGACTGGATTTTCAAATAAATTGAATCATTGTTTTCTTTTGTGTGCTCGTAAGTAGTCCTTTCAGCCAGACTTCAGGTTATAAGGCACTGCAGTAGGGTTGCCAGCTCTGGGTTGGGAAATTCCTGGAGATTTTGGGGGTGGAGTCTGAGGGCGGGGCTTGGAGAGGGGAGGGACTTCAATGCCATAGAGTCCAATTTTCCAAAGTGGCCATTTTCTCCAGGGGAACTGATCTCTGTCGCCTGGGGATGAATTGTAATAACAGGAGCTCTCCAGCCACTACCTGGAAGTTGGGGAGAAAAAAAGCACCTATGCTATAACAGTATGGTCTGGCAAAAAAATAGCACAAGGCTCAAAGAACAATTGCAAAAAAATTATATTAACATGACAAGACAAGGTGACAATAGTGAATACCACCAAAGTGACTACATACAGTTGAAGGTGACGACAACACAAACACATATAATTCACTATGTACAAAGCCAAAGAGTCGTGCTTCTGTTCACAAGATAATACAATTCAAAGAGTGAAAGTTCACTTTGCAGTAACATCTTTCAATTTGCCAAAGAGGCTATAGATAGAGTTGAAATGGCTTCAACCGAAGTCTTCACAGCCAGAAAGGGAAATAGGAACGCTTTCCAGATTGTTATGCGCGTTTTCGCCACTAGAGGCTTCATCAGCCTTTCTCCAAAAGATCGGAGGTGCTTACTACATACAGATACTGCCAGACTACCTGGAAGTTGGCAACCCTACCCTGCAGAGCTACTTTCACATAGCCCAAGCCAGTATCTGCATCCCTTGTAGTGGAGTGGCATCCAGGGCCCACAGCTCCCTGCAAGGTCCGCTACTGCTGCTGCCGCCGCCTGAGCAAGTGAGCAGGAGTGCTGAGTGAGCAGTGGTCGCAAGTAGGGCTTGGTGGCGCCACATCTCAAAGAATGAGTGAACGGCTGGGCTAGTAAGCAGTCATGTGGATGACTTGGGACAAGGAGGTGATTCACCAGCTGGACAGGCAAGTGGACAGGAGAGGCAGGCAGGCAGGCACGGGGCAAGCAACAGCACGTTCCTCTACATGTTTAGTCAGAAGTGAGGCTCAGCAGTTTCAAGAATTCATAGGAATTCACTGTGAGTGATGGAGAGAGGCAAGCAGGCATGCAGAGGGAAGCATGATTGAGGAGTGGTGCTTCCTTGCATCCAGAGGTGAGTCCCCTGGAGGGGGGTTGCCACACTATGGGGTTTGGGGAGGACCACAGTAGGGAGTTGGAGGCCATTGAGTGCTCTCTCTCCAGGTCCCACCATAGGGTTGCCAACCTCCAGGTACTAGCTGGAGATCTCCTGCTATTACAACTGACCTCCAGCCGATAGAAATCAGTTCACCTGGAGAAAATGGCTGCTTTGGCAATTGGACTCTATGGCATCGAAGTCCCTCCCCTCCCAAACCATGCCCTTCTCTGGCTCCACCCCCCCCCCCAATCTCCAGGTGCTTCTCAACCCAGAGCTGGCAACCCTAGCCCACAAACGCCAATGGAAGTAGAGAAGTTTGAAACCATTTTGCCAATTTTTTTCTGTTTTGCCTCCCTGTGTCATCCTCAATTGAAAAGGAGCTTCAGAAAAAGACATTTCAAACAAGAAAATGGTGCAAGAGGAAAGAATTAACCATCCCCAGCCACGTTTCCCCAATCAAAATGTTTTGAAGTATAAAAGAGTTCTGTTCCCCTCCTGTATCTTCCACATTGTGTCTTCTTTTGCCCTGAGTTGCTACTAACTTATTAAAAGTTTTTGAACCATCTAGAGCGAGAGCGAGAGAAAAACTAACACCAAAGTTGGAGCTCATGTACGGTTTCACTGTATGCCAGTCCTTAATAGCAAGGTTATAGAGTTCACTGAGCTCAGTATTTCAGAGCACTAGAGAAATGTGTGTTAAACGTCTTCGGTGAGGAAACACTTCACTTTGAGATTACTTATCCTGAAGTCACAGTGAGCCCTGCCTTACCCTTGAGAGACGTTAAAGCAGTCTCACCGCTGCTTGAAAATGTCCTCCTACTCAAGGAAGAGGCACAGTGCAGAGTGGAGGGATTTCATCAGTCTTAAAGCTTTGTCATGCTTCTTTGAGCGAAGGCACTGGGAACTTAATGCAAGAGAGAAGCGGCACCGAGACAATTTTCATCAAAAGAAACTTACAGAATGCCACCCACAATAGGTCAAGTAACCGAAACACAGTGTGATGGGGAGATGCAGCGGCAATCACAAAAGAGAAAAACAGAAGTACGCTCTGTCAGTCTCTCTGTGTGGGCCATTGGATAACTAATTAGCAGGAACACATCGTAGTCTTTGCCTGGTGCAGGACGCTTTAATGGACTACCTATATCTCCAGTTGTTTACTTCTACCAGTGGGATGTCAGTGTTGTGCCATTGAGAGTGGATTTCTAGGGTTGGTTGGTTTTATTCCCTCCACCCCTCACTCTTGGGTGAAATTTGGAAGAAATTTGTGTTCTTCCTAATCCTGTAGGCTAAACATTCCTTTGTTTATTATTCATTTTATTTATTTCATTCAATTTATACCCTGTCCCTTCCCAACCCAAGTTCGGCTTCCAACAGTATATACCATACAGTGATTAAAACGATAGGGTTAAAACATACAATGTACAGAAGGACACCTAATTTCACTTACCGTAACAAATAATTCCTCAGGTGAGGAGAGCCCATCACAGTTGTAGGCACAGGACCAACGATCTAAGGTGGTAACATCCTTCAAGGAGTGGAAATAGGGATGAGGGCTAAGGGAGGCCAAGCTGAACAATTAACCGTTGCTGCCTTGTCCATATTCCATGGCAGAACATCTCCGACTTAAAGGCCCTGCGCAACTGAGTTAGGTCCCTCAGGGCCCGGGTCTCATTCAACAGAGAGTTCCACCAGGCTGGGACCAGAGCCGAAAAGGCCCTGGCCCTGGTTGAGGACAGTTGGACAGCCCAGGGGCCAGGGACCACCAATAAGACCATTTAGGGCTTTGAAGATAAGCACCAGAACCTTGAACCTTTAGATTAATGGAATAAAGTATAGGGAACCTGTTTGGAAAAGGCATAGAGAAACTAGGGCTGTGCAATATCCTGCAATAGAACTGTGGATGGTCTAGTCTAAAATCTGACTCTATTTGGAATTCTTCCAGTGTTTTTCTCTGAGCAAGAGTGCCCACATTTTCTCTTGAGGCTAAAAAATCTACACAGAGGTGGTAGAACAGACTGCATAATTGCCGCCTACTGGTAGTGGATTCCAGTTCTAAATGCTTGGTTGCATTAAAAAAAAAACTCCATACAAATAGAAAATTAGCACAGCAGGGAGAAAGTTCACATGTCCTTTTTTTTGCTGAGTTGGTTTTCTATTTGTGGGAGGTTTTTTAAAAATATATATGGGACTATTCAAAAATGTGATCCTCCACCTTGTAGTCTAATGTGGTGCACTCCATTTGACCACTTCATTCTCTTGCATGAATAATTCAGACACTATGTACCAATTTCGATAAACACAAGCCTATACTGATGCATGGCCTGACCTGGATGGCACAAGCTAGCCCGATCTCATCAGATCTCTGAAGCTAAGCAGGGTTGACGCTGGTTAGTACTTGGATGGGAGACCACCAAGGAAGCCCAGGGTTGCTACACTGAGGCAGGCAATGGCAAACCAACTCTGAATGTCTCTTGCCTTGAAAACCATATGGAATTATCATAAGTGAACTGTGACTTTATGGCGCTTTCCACTACCATACTGATGCATGTACTAGCTTCAGCAGTGTGGGAGTGACATGGCTGCTAAACCTTCAGCATAGAGATCATTGAGGGAGACCTTGAGCATAGAGACCTTGATTATTGAGCATAGAAACCTTGATTATTTCTCAGATCAGTATTTGTTTGTACCAGGACAAGCGAATGTTGGCCTTGGAAGTAATCATGCATTGGATCTTATCTAGTGTGAGCAAAGCCGTTATCTCATGAGCAGATTTTCCTACCTAACCAATCTCACCACATCCTACTGTGCTCCCTGAAATAAGGCTCTAGTGATGTCAATGCTCCCCCAGGGAATAGCATGGGAGGTGAAGTGAGAGCCTACGTTGGGAGGGGGGTTGGCAAAAACCATTCCTTCCCTTTTCCGCTGGAAAATGTGGTTAAAATCCACCACCCATATTGCTGAGGCCCATTACATTTAACGTTAATTGAAGCAGCAATGTAGCAGCCATTTATGGGCATATAGTATTATTTAATGCATTTATTTATGAAATGTATAGGGATGCTGTGAAATTTTGTGTTGAACAGTCAAATTTAACGTGTTCAAATTAGATGATCAAATGTGAGCTGATCACCCTGTCTTGTCAACTGGCAGTCAATGACATGAATGCCTGCCAAGCAGTTTTGCATTAGGCTTCTTCAAAATTGTTCATGTGCAAAGTGCTGCTTATCTAAGCAGATTAACAACCATTACCTAAGAATTATTTAGATGAACTTTGAAGGGTAGGGTGTGTTTTAAAAAAAAGAAAAAAAGAACAGCATTTATTTATGACTTATTTAATGATCCATGGCTGCATCCATAAAATGACCCACCATTTCTCCTGCATTTTCTCCCCTGCCATGCCACTGGAAAACGTCTGAAGGTGCTATTGTGATCCAAGATGCTACTGATGCATTGCCACTATTGCCAAAGTCTCAGCTTTCATTTTAAAAAAAAGTAAATCTCTAACCTACACCTTTCCCCTTATAACTCCACAATGGAAGGGGCTGGAATTACTTTTTAAAAAAATGAAAGCTGGGATTTCAACAATCATGGCAACATATTGTTAGAATGTGACATCACAATAGCAATTGCCCATTTGCAAAAAAAGCCTTCCAGTGGCACAGAAGGGGAAATGGTGTTTATGGCTATAGATAAAGCCAGTTGTGTTGCACAGCACTTTTAGGAAGGAATGCAGTGAAGCAGCCTGTTAAATAGTCACAAACTGGTTGACAAACAGTCAAACTGATCGCTGAAATATTGGCTTCTTGTTCATGACTGGTGAACAGGATGTTGGCTGAACTGGCGGCTATTTGAGCATCCTCAAAAATGTGTGAGTTTAAAAGCCTCAATAGCATGTTGACAGACTACACAGGACAGTGTGGCACATCAGTTCCATTTTAAGTAGAATAGTGCAACAAATTATGTCTTTAAAGCAGCACAGAAAGTACTGAAATGCAACAAGTTAACCACAGCATTATCTAGCAGTTCCATAAAAACTGAGTGAACAATCGTGAAGGCTGCAGAATGGCTCTTGTGGAACCAGCCTCAGTTTTTAGGTATCGTGCTACCATAGCATAGTTGCAAGTTGTTTCTGCAACAATCAGTTCAGAATCTGTACAACCTGAAGGAAGCTATTTCTTGTTTGCCCAGAACAGCCTCAGCCATTACTCTAATTTTAAAAGTGCTGGCAGAAGCCCTGTGAAAATTACTTTCTTAGAAATAAACAGCATTGTTAACTTACATTGACAACATGGTACACCTATGCTATGAGCCTCTGCAACAAAATCAAAGGTGTTTTTTTTTCCCCTGAAGCCATGAGACAAAGGGGGGGGGGAGATCCTGAAGTGTAACCAACTAAGTACCGGCTGCAAATCCCTAAAGCCTTGGAACTGAGCAGCGAGCCTTGGAAAAAAAATTAATAACTTTGAAAGTATGACCTTGAAAATGGAATTAACAGTATCCCTCCCTTTTAAGCCTCGCTGATAATAAAGATTTCATCTCCAGAAATTCTGACCAAAAAAAAGAGAGACAATAGACTAGAAAAACGATTTCCCTCTAAGGAGCTGCCAAGTATAAAAACCTCAGGCTGTCCAGGCCACAAGCAGAGAGGAAAGGGGACTAAATGTATCCCTTCATTTTGCACTGTTGCTTCTGCTTCGATAGCTGTTTTCCCTTTCCATATGCCTGCCCCGTCATTCAGCTGTGCCAGGCAACACAGTAGCCAGGAGTATCTTTTGGCTTACAACCACCACGAGGCCCAGATCTCCTGAGTTTTCTCAGTCTTCCTTGGCACTAAAGGCAGAGGCTTACTCTGACATTCTCATTTCCTCATCAAACTCCTGTTTCATTCTCTCAGACCACTGGATTTCGACAATTAATTAATTAACTAATTAAAACATTCCTATGCTTCCTTTCCACCCAATTCAGGGTCCTCAGATAAATACCTCCTCTGTGAGATTGAACTCCGTCAATAAAGAAAAAGCGGCACATGGGTCCTTCATTCATAGCATTTCTTGGTCCCTCACAATTTCTTGACCTCATGTGATTGGAACAAGGCCTTAGGAATGTGCAGGTTCCCATAATAACCATGGTCGTTTATGCATGGGAGTTTTACCTGAGGTTTGTTGCTTGCTGGACCCACGCTTTCCTGTTGGGAGTCGATGCACCAGCAATCTCAAGGCACAAATTAGGAAATATTTGAATTCCCGCCCCTTGAATTGCTGCTTCGTAATTGGCTGCAGTGAGAGAAAAGTTCTCCCCCCCCAAACCAATTGCCACATAAAAAAGCATTTTAAGAACATAAAACAAAAAACGGAGTAATTTGAAAAGAAGGAGGAGGAGAAATCCAAGCCTCGATTTTAAAAAGCCTTTCTTCTGCTCAGAAAGAGCTCCCAGGAAGCATTTGAATCCCCGCCTGTGAACATGCTGCTTTGTAATTGGCTGTGAGCCAAACGAAGCTTGCGTGTCCCACACTTTGCCTTTTGCACAGAGATTTCACCTGGGCTGAGCTCAGGGGAGAGGAAAGAATCGGATTAACAGAGGAACGGGAAGGTCCAGGATTTGTGAGGGCTAGCAGTGAGGACATCTCTAATGGAGGGGAAATGCATGCATATCTCCAAGGAACAACCAAGACAGATCGGGGGTGAACATGAGTGAAAGTACCTACGCATAAACAACCCATAAGAACAAGAATCAAGTTGCATCCATGGGTGGATGAGATCAATGGGAAAACCCTTTCAATAATCAAGGGTTGAGATGTCGTTGTTCTCCGGTGCAGCACAAGTGTGTGTTTTGCACATACGAGTTCTCACAGCTGAATGGTTCTACCTTGCCATGCTGTTGTTCCTCTCAGAAGGCAATTGTTTAAATAGTCGACAAAGTAAGTCACCAATCTTATAAATCAATTGTAAATAAATGCTGCATTTGTTTTTTAAAAAGCCCTTCAGTGGTCATCAAAGTAGTCCTTAATGACAGTTAAAACTACTGATCTGGTTGGATTCACAGCATTTTTGTGCATGTGCGGTTTTGCAAACACCTGGTGCAAACCCATTTGACAGGCATTTGGTCCATTTGATGCTGATCCAAACGTATTCAGTGATTGGCTTCCGTCTGATTGCTACAGTTGAAGACATTGAATATTCAATACAGTTGAAGTTCATTGAATATTGTCACAGAAATCATGATCACTCTCTTCTGAACCGACCCACTGAGTCGAAAGACTTCCTACAAACCAGGATTGCAGATTCAGGGGTGAGGGAGGGAGAGAGGACAAGGAGGAAGAACAGCAACACAAGCTGGGGAAAAACAGGCCTCAGCTTTTCTTGAATACAATTGCAGGAGCGTTGGTGCATCATGGGTACGGATCCTGCATCGGGTGACCTGCCCGCTGCCCAATATTATCCTGTCCCCCCAGCCTGCCTCTTGGGGGGAAACTGTGGATTGGCAAGACCCGTGATCCACATGGGCACAAGCCAGTGCTTGGTTCCCTGGCTACCTGGTGGTGAGAGCCAGCCAACATCCCCCAAGCTGGGCATGCCGTTGAATGCCTCTACCCACAAGATCCTTTAAGGCAGTCCCCTAAACGGGAGAGGTGGGCGCACAGGCACAGCCTCCCCCTCCATGGATCCATCCCAATTAGGGTTGCCAACCTCCAGGTGGTGGCTGAAGATCTCCAGGGATTACAGCTGACCTCCAGGCAACAGAGATTAGTTCACCTGGAGAAAATGGCCGCTGTGGAAGGTGGACTGTATGGCATTACGCCCCACTGAAGTCCCTCCCCTCCCCAAACTCCAGCCACCCCAGGCTCCACCCACAAAATCTCCAGGTATTTGCCAACCTGGAGCTGGCAACCCTAGTCCCAGTGCCCAAACTACCCAACCAAGCTGTGACAAAAATGCAGTGAAAAACAACAACAAAGCAGACTAAAATGCAACCCATAACAACCGAGATCTGAGGGTGGGTGAGAGGGAGAGCTGGAGTCAACTGGGGGTAAGACCCCAGCAGCAGCCTAGCTAAAGCGGACCAGAGTGGAACCTCTAAACTCCACTTCTGCCTGGAGCTCTTCCCCCTCCCTGGCCAGCCCAGGAAAGAGGTGATTGGCTGGCCCAGGCTGCTGCAGGGACTCCACCCCCCAAGCCCCATACTTCTGGCTTGGGGCCAGTGAGAAGACCTCACTCTGCTTGCTCCTGGCCCCAGGCCAAAAATGTAGCCCCAGATAAGTCCTGGACTGTTGCTTCTAAACCACGTTTGAAGACTGGTCTAGAATCCCTGTCTGTATGCAAGATTCTTCAGGCCATTAAAGCATTTGGATGTCACATGAAACTGTGATTTGTGCATGATGCCAGAATGCTGCCAGTGTGTGCCTGATGCAGCTGCTGTTCTGTTTTATGGTGTTTACTGCTGGCAGTAACACCACACGCCTAGGTTGCTTACAACAGGCAATGCTGGGAAACCATTCTAGAGCACTATGCACACATTCAGTCTGAGCTCATGGAAGCATCAGACTGAAATGAAAACAAGGGCAGTTTTGGGAAGTCATACGAATGAGGCTTTGAGAATGAGCAAGAGAAAAGGCCAGCTATTTAAAGGGAATTAAATGGCATTGCAAAGAAGTGACATTTGTTAATTAGATTATAGAGACAGAGAATCCTAACGGGCTAAGAGATCACCATCCTCTCTACCTGGTGAAACTATTAGCATATTAGCACTTAATTGCCAATACATTCCTTCCTTGTTTGCGTTAATATACCACCTAGTGGTAAAAGAGAATGTATTTCTTTAAACCACGAAGTCCTAGCACAGCTGTGCCGCTAGATGGCAGCAGCTAGCCAATTATGCAGGAAGATTGGAAGAAAGGCGATTAAAGTAACACTGATTTACTCAGCATAGGCTATGTGCTTTTTAAGAAACGGAAATAAGCCACTCCCAATATTGTACAAATCATCATCTTCACCCCAAGTGTTGTATGTAGGCAAATATAAATCAGCTTTAAGAGCCAAACTACTAACACTTTTCGCAGGCCACTTTCCTCCTCCACTTCTTTGAAAAACAAAACTGTTTCTGTTTGCAAGACATTTTGTCTAGTGCCTCGTACTTTCTGCCTGCAGATTCCCTAATCAACACCCCGCTGCCTCTGGAGAATTGTAGCTTCTTCCTGTTGGCATTTTGCTTCATTCTCACTTACGGATCTGTTCTTGCCTTTGCCAGACTTCTTATGTCAGGAATTTTTTTTAAGGTGAATTTGCCGCTAATATGAGATGGGAGATTTTGCTTTGTTTTCTTAACCTTGAATTCATGCCTTTCATTTTACAAATTGTGACGCATGTTGCATTTGGGATGCGGTGCTCGGGTTTCTGCAAACAAATGAAATACTGAGAAATGTGTAACAGGTGTTCACACATAAGAGTCTACCGTGAGCATAGGGTTGCCAGGTCCCTCTTTGCCATTGGTGGGAGGTTTTTGGGTTGGAGCCTGAGGAGGGCGGGGTTTGGGGAGGGGCTTCAATGCTATAGAGTCCAATTGCCAAAGCGGCCATTTTCTCCAGGCGAACTGATCTCTATCGGCTGGAGATAAGTTGTAATAGCAGGAGATCTCCAGCTGGTACCTGGAGGTTGGCAACCTTACGTGAGCATCCTGCTTCCACCAGTGGCTGGGCTTATCTGGGCTCTGGGTCTAATTTGTTGGCCTCCGGTGCAACTACCTGGCCATTTTGTGATGCAGGATGCTGTACTAGATAGACCACTGGTCTGATCCACTGGGGCCCTCCTTCTGATCTTATAAGCCATATCTGTGTTAATTCCATAAACAATTCCGCTAGGGTTTTTCCCTATCGCAGATGAGTGTGGGGATTGAGACAGAGAATGGCTTGCCTGAGGTTATGTACAATGCAATCTTATACAGATTTACACTTCTCAGTCAAATGGACTTAAAAGGGTGTAACTCTGCTCAAGATTGTGTTGATAGTAAGCAGGAAAGATCTGAACAGGGGCTTCCCTCTTTGAATTGGGGAACACAGTCGCAGCAGTTCCATTTACTTAAACCAGGGTCTGCTGCCATCATGCATAAAATGGTAATGTTTCAGTTAGTGAAGTGAAAGGAGCACATGGAAAGGAGTGCTTAAGTGCCCCCCTCACATCTGTTGGTTACCCAATCATAGCTCATTCTCCATAATATATAGGGTTCCCCCCCACCCAGGCTTCTGGTATCACGGCTCAGCAGCAGAAAAAAAAATCTGGGGGGTAAGCAGGAGATGCAGGGAGGGCTTAGCATCTCTGAAAAAACCACACAAGCTTACTGCATGGCTTGGTCAGGTCTGAGTTTAAACAAATGGGTCAGTCACCATCAGATCTAGTTTCATCTTTAGCTGCCACTCTGTCTTTTACATGTGACCACTAAGCCATGGCACCAATTCTCAGTTTTCCATTGAAATGAAACTGGATTTTTATTTCTACAATCTCCTCGTCTTTTTCATTTGTTTAGGACATGCACGTTATGCCGTCTTTCCTAATGTTTACTTAACATCCCTGTCTTATATTGAGAGACAGACAATGTTGTGTAGTGGTTAGAGCGCCCGAATAGAATCTGAGAGACCATGGTTCAAATCACCATTGTGCCATGGAAGTCCACTGGATGATGACCTTGGGCCAGTCTAATCTTCTCAGCCTAACATGTGCTGGTCATTGACCGTAATAAAGATCATCTATCTATCTATCTATCTATCTATCTATCTATCTATCTATCTATCTATCTATCTATCTATCTATCTATCTCAGCCTAGCCTACCTCAACGTTGTTGTGAGGATAAAATGGAGGAGCGGGGAACAGTGGGGATCTGCCTTGGGTCCCCATTGAGGAGAAAGATGTCATATAATTAAAGTAAATAAATATTGGCACATTCATTAAATTAAATATGCCCAGTTACTGTCTTCAGCCTTTCCTTCCTAGTTGTATTTTTTGATTTTGTCAAATACTTTCTTTCTGAAGTGTTCATTCAGCAAAATATAAATACCTTTAAACCAGTATTTGTCATATGAAATGTCTTAAAGTGGGATTGCAGCCAGGCAGTCTTGGAAGGGAATTGCCAGAGATGAATGAGGAAACTAATAATTGTGTGCCATCGAGTCACAACTGAGTCACGGTGATCCCAGGGCAATGGGGCTTTCAAGGCAAGAGATGAGCAGAGGTGGTTTAACCATTGCCTCCCTTAGCATAGTAACCCCAGTCTTCCTGGTGGTCTCCCATCCAAATACGAACTGTGGGCAATCCTGATTAGCTTCCAAGATCTAATGAGATCAGGCTAGGCTGGCCTGTTAGGCTATGGAGAAATTTGGTGTGCTTTATGTTTGGGCAGAAGTGGGTTAGAACAAACTAACGGGAGGGCTTGGTTGTTGGCATTAGCAGACACAGGGACGATCTATGCTTCATAAAGGTCTGGAGGCCAGGAAGTGAATCTGTCCATAACTTCTTCACATCACATCTAGGAAAGGCAAAAGCTGCAGCAAGTATTTGTGTCCCATCTCAACATCCGTCTTATAATGTCGACTGGATTTCCCCCTACTCTTATTGGAGTTGCTGCAATGGGGAACAGTGAACAGCAGGTGGCACCAAAGTCTGCAACATCCTCTTTGTGATCTCACACACTGACCATATCTCACTCTTCACTTCATAAATATCACTAATAGTATAAAACAAATGCCGGTAGTCAATATTCTGTCTTACATCCTGTTCGCTATTGGCTATTCTGTAGCCAGTATTCTGTCTGCAGAAATCTACACAAGCATCTGCACACATCACACTACCATCAGTGAATCCAATGGGAACTGCAGAGGCTCAAGGATATGGCACATGCTTTGCCTGCAGAATGCTCCATGTTAAATCCCTGAAATCTCCTGCTAAAGGAAAAAGGTTCTTTGGGTGACCCCCCTCTATTGCCTCTGTTGCTCACAGAAGACAAATACTGACCCTGGTGGCTCAATGGAACTTCAGGCGTCCCACCATAGTGTTTTGGTTGCCCATCTTCTTTTCCTGCATGATCCTAACTTCCAGATCAACTCTTTCCTTCTCCATCTTAACCCACAGGTCTAGCACTCAACTTCGCTTTTCCCTTCCTTCCTAGTCCCCCTGCCAAATCAAGTCCTAGAAAAGTAAAAATGAATCTTCCTGTGCATATCTCTTTCTTTTCTTAACCCCAGGCCCCACTCCCCTACACGTTCTTTATTCTCTGTCTCCATTCTTGGCTCTTTTCTCCTAGCCAATGTCTCTGCAAGAACCAGCGCTTTGAATTGTGCCATCTAGTTCAAACTTAAAGCACATCCAACAGATGGTTATTCAGCCTCCACTTAAAGGGCAGGTAGCGAGGGAGATCCTTCCCTCTCTTAAGTAATTGGATTAATCACTGAAGTGTGCTTATGATTAGGAAGTTGTCCTAATGTTCAACTAAAATGTTCTCTCCTGAGTCTCAAACCCATCATATCTAGTCTTGCCCTCTGGAACCCTGTGGCACAGAGTGGTAAATTGCAGTACTGCAGTCCAAGCTCTGCTCATAATCTGAGTTCAATCCCAACAGAAGTTGGTTCCAGGTAGCTGGCTCAAGGCTGACTCAGCCTTCCATCCTTCCGAGGTCGGTATAATGAGTACCCAGCTTGCTGAGGGTTAAGGGAAGACGACTGGGGAAGGCAATGGCAAAGCACCCCGTAAACATAGTCTGCCTAGTAAACGTTGGGATGTGACGTCACCCCATGGGTCAGGAATGACCCGATACTTGCACAGGGGACTACCTTTACCTTTTACCTCTGGAGCTTCAGAGAAGACATTTTTGTCTTCTTTCATGTGACAGCCCTTCAGGTATCTGCACAGGGCTGTCATGTCCCTCCCCAACCTCCCCCCCACCAATTCTTCTTCTGAAATATTCGGTTTCTTCAACTTTTCCTTGTTTTTCAGATCCTTGGCCATTGTCATTGCCTTCCTCTAAACCCATTGCATCCTTCTTAAAGTGCACTACCCAGAAATGGACAGAGCACTCCAGATGAGGTCTGACTAGTGTGGAACAGAAGGGAACTATTATTTCCAGTGACTTGGATATGGTGCTTCTATTGAGGTTGCAAATGGCATTAGTCTATTCTTGGCCATCTTGTCGGGACCTCCACCTGAAGTCTGAAGTGGTAGAGCCCAGATGCAGAGTTGCCACCTCAGCAATTTTATGTGCTAGTGCTTTTAACAGGTTGTCATATGTAGAAATTTAGTGGGGTGTCTTTGGGGTTTTATTGCACTGTGTATGGTTTTAAATGTGTATTTGTAGGGTGGCTACCTTGAGACACAAATGAAAAGCGGTGTATAAATTTTAAATTAAAAAAAAACCAAAGAGAGGGAAATGGGCACACTGAAATCTGGAGACTAAAGGCCATGTTGCATGCTATCATGCAGAGAGAGGCATATGAGAAACATGGTTGTCTATTTTTATCCACGTGTTTTCACATAACATATCAGCAAAAAGTGGCCTGGCGGCTGCTTTTCAATAACACTATAAATAGTAGAATGTTGGTAAAAACAGACATGTAATTCTATATTAACTTCTGAAGGTAGATGGACAAGTTCCACCATGGGTTCTGCCACTCTATAGATTTTAATTAAAAAAACAAAAAATATGTAGGATAAGCAAAAAAATACAAACAGCAGAGTGGCCAAATGAATGGTAGTACAAAAGGTAGACTCTATTAATAAAGCCAAAGGACCCAAACAGCTCAACAATAACATGAACCAACCATGACTAGGAATTATTAACAAAATGAGCCAATGTTTAGGGTTTAAATACAAAGCAACATCCAACGTGATGGATATACCATAAGGAGCATGTCATCAACGATAAAGCCCATAGAATCTTAAATGGCAATTGTTCACAGCACTCCTGTAGTGAAATGCAGAGGATCATGATCAATATCAGCACATTTGCAGAACACGAAAAGGGAAGTCTGGTTGTTAACCCTTTTCAAGACGCTTTCATCAGTCGCATATGATTGCGTTTTTAGATGAAATTGACCAGTAGGTGCTCAGCGTTCCTTCAGAGCGATCCTGTACAATTGCTCCTTTGGCACTCAATGCCTAAGTCTATCAATACAAAACGTAACAATATAGTGCTGTAAACATATGCTAAAGTGTAACGTAGGATCTAGGTTGTTATTGACATAGATTTTGGCAGCATTATATTAATCAATCAATCAGTTAATTAATGAAAGGAGCTATTGGCTCCTTAGCTTCCAGTCATGGGATAGCATTTGGAAGTTATATAAAACAAGAGAGAGAACTGCAAGGATTCTCCCATATCAACGACCCAGCCACTCCAGTCATATTCAGAGTCCCTGCTTCAGGTGCCCCAGCCATCTGAGGCTAGATGGGGGACAATGCTAGAAAAGGCCTAATTGGTCATGGCACCAAAACTTTGGAACTCCTTCCCCGGGGAGGTTCGTCAGTCTCCTTTTATTGTTGTCTTCCACCAGCGGGTGAACACTCTTTGGTTTCATTCGATATCCCCCCACAAACTCTTATTAGCTCTTCTGAGAGCCAGCATGGTATAGTGGTTAAGAGTGGTGGACTCTAATCTGGAGAACCAGGTATGATTCCCTGCTCCTCCACATGAAGCCTGCTGGGTGATCTTGGGCTAGTCACAGTCCTCTCAGAACTATCTCAGCCCCACCTACCTCACAAGGTGTCTGTTGTGGGGGAGGGAGGGAAGGGGAGGCAATTGTAAGCTGCTTTGAGACTCCTTAAAGGTAGAGAAAAGCAGGATAAAAAAAACAACCTCTCCTTTTTCTTCCCTGCTCATGTGTGTTTATCTGCCACCTTGAGAACCCCGCCACCATGTCTGCCACCTTGAGTAGGGCTGTCGATTCGGTTCGGCCCAAACCGAAAAACAGCCGAATTTCTCCTGATTCGGCGGTTTTTAGTTCGGGACAAACCGAACTCAAAAATGGCGGGAAAATGGGGGAGCCGAATTCAGCGAGTTCGGGAGTTCACGAATAAATTCAGCAAATTCGGAGCGCAGCAGCATAACTGTCAGTAAGCAGCATTCTCCCCCGGCCAATCGGTGGCCAAGCTGGGTCTTTTTCTGGCCAATCAGTCAGCATTGAGTACTGGAGGAATCAGCTGCTGCGCGGCCCGGCCAGGGAGAGAAAGAGAGAGAAATCCTCGTGGGGGTGCATTCGCTCCTTTCCATGGCTGCAGGGGGCGCATTTTTGGGGGTAGAGACCCCAAACTTTTAGGGCAGCTTTAGACGAGCCTTCTTAAGAGACCCCCCAAGTTTTGTAAAGATGGGTTCAGTGGGGGCAGAAATATGGGCTCCCCCCTTTTCTCTTTCTGTGGCTGCAGGGGGCGCATTTTTGGGGGTGCAGCCCCCAAACTTTCAGCATAGCTTCAGGCGAGCCTTCTTAAGAGACCCCCCAAGTTTTGTAAACATTGGGTCAGGGGGTCCCGAGATATGGGCTTTTCCCTTATTCCTATTGGGATGAATGGATCACCCGATCCTGTATGCATCTCCAGAGCGGCAAATCCAAGGCAAAACCTCCCGTGCTTAAATAGAATCGTATTGGATTACCCAGTCCTCCCAGCCCCTCCTGATGGAACAGAAGACAGCCACAGTAAGACCCCTTTGGGGGCTTTAATCTATAATTTTTCTCCTGTGTGTGTGTGTGGGGGGGGAAGCAGAGTCTGTGTGTATGTGGGGAGGGAGCAGTTTCTGTGGGTGGGGGAGGAAGCCAAAGGGGGCTTTTGCCCATTCTGCCTGGTGTGTGTGCCCCCTAGAGTCTCTCTCTCCCTGGTTTGAGGGGAGGCTTCAGTTGTGTGTCCATCATAAGATCGGTTAGGTCTATTTTGATGCTGGCTCAAAACTGGTTTTCAAATGGTGACTCGAGTCCGATGCAAAAGGGGAAATTCCACCCCCTCCTGCTCATTATGCATAGCTAGCTGCCTCTGTCCCTTTCCATGGTTTGCAAACTCCCAGGTGTCAGGTGTTGCTTTGCATGGTTGCAAATGTGTTGCTTTGCATGGTTGTGTTGCTTTGCAGTTGTGTTGCTTTGCAGTTGTGTTGCTTTGCAAACATCTTTGCACCTGCCCCGCCCTTGCTCCCCACAGCTCAGCTGTTTGTCGGGGCTGGGAGCTTTGTGCATGGGCGGCAAGCTCTGCTCAGACATGCACATTAAGGGTGGGGGGACCCCTTTCGGGGCCCATATCTCAGCCCCCCCTGACCCAATCTTTACAAAACTTAGGGGGACTTGCAAGAAGGGTCCTTTGAAGCTTCACTGAAAGTTTGGGACCTCTACCCCCCAAAATGCCCCCCAGAGCCGCGGAAAGGCGCGGTTGTGTTTTTAATGGCTTTATTCGGCCGATTTTTTTTCCCTACTTTGAATTCGCGCCGAATTGCACGGACCCGAAGCGGGGGAGTTCGGACTTCGGCATATCCCGAATCCAGACGGGCTGAATTCGGCCAAATCCGAACTATACCAAAAAAAATTTTTCAACAGCCCTAACCTTGAGAACCCTGAATAGGGTGGAAAGACAGCATAGAAATATTTTAAATACGTAAATAATAGAACTCCATTCCTTCACCCCTGATGCACCCTGCTTTCTCCTATGAATGACTGAGCTTTCCCTCCTTCCTCCCAACTTCCAACTCTCCCTATTCACCCAGCGTTTCCTTTCCTCCCCCTCACCTGCCTGCCCCATTTTCTCTTCAGCTGACCACTTACCCATTCCCCTCCCATCTATCGTAACTTCCCCTGCCTTCCCTCTTTGGCCTGCCTACTCACATTTCCATTCATACAGTGGCAGCAAAGGTACAGGGGAGAGGTAGGATGATTCTGTGTAAAGATTACATCTCAGTCTGACCTCCTGTGTACAGCTACAATTAAGGGACAATTGGGGGTGGGGTGGGATACAATTTGTCCTGAGTCCTTGGAATAGGTAGGGAAGTCAAAATTAATCCTTCATCCGATAAAGTAGGTTTTATCTCATGGAAGCTTATGGCGCAACAACCTTAATGTTTAAGACAGGAAAAACTGCTTTAATGTTTCAGCTGCATAAAATATGGCCGCCTCTCTGAAATCTCCAGTAATATACTTATGCAGTAGTCTCCAGTCATCTACTTAGGGTTGCCAACCTCCAGATACTAGCTGGAGATCTCCTGCTATTACAACTGATCTCCAACTGATAGAGCTCAGTTCACCTGGAGATAGGGTTGCCAGGTCCCTCTTCGCCACCGGCAGGAGGTTTTTTGGGTGGAGCCTGAAGAGGGTGGGGTTTGGGGAGGGGAGGGACTTCAATACCATAGAGTCCAATTACAAAAGCGGCCATTTTCTCCAGGTGAACCCATCTGTATCTGCTGGTGATCAGTTGTAACAGCAGGAGATCTCCAGCTATTACCTGGAGGTTATGCAGAAAAACGGCACTTATGGCAAAAAAAGCACAGAACTACTAAAGGCTTAACCATGACATTCAATATAAACATATACATGCAAGCACAAAAATTGACAACAATGTCCATTGAAGACATAAAGGAATAGATAAAGTCCAAGAATGCCAAGAATAAGATAGGTTTCTGGTATTGAGTCCTAACGCAAAATAGGAATAAATACCGGAAACCTATCTTATTCTTGGCATTCTTGGACTTTATCTATTCATTTATGTCTTCAATGGACATTGTTGTCAATTTTGTTGTTTGCATGTATGTGTTTATATTATATTGAATTTCACGGTTAAGCCTTTAGTAGTTCTGTGCTTTTTTGCCATAAGTGCCGTTTTTCTGCATGACCTCCTATCTTGGGCACTAGTTTTTGCAGTTTGATTTCCATTACCTGGAAGTTGGCAACCCTACCTGGAGAAAATGGCCGCTTTGGAAATTGGACTCTATGGCATTGAAGTCCCTCCCCTCCCCAAACTCTGCCCTCCTCAGGCTCTGCCCCTACATATACTGTACAGCTTTATTCACATGGTATATGAGTTATTGGAAGTGTGTGTAAAATGGGGTGCAATTTACTTAGTTTTATTCTAAAAGGGATTGAAAAGAATTGCATATCCTGTGCCCTTGGTCCAAATCTGATCATGCCAACCCAGCCCCCTAGCCCCTCTCCCACATACCTGATCCACTCGTTATCATTATCATTTGTCCAGCCAGGGCTGTGTGTGCATAGCTCTGACAACTGGATTGGGGAAGGGAAGTCTACAGCACCCATTTGCATTTCCCCATCCAGCTAGGTAGTTTTGAAAGAAGGGGTTCTACCATATTCACAGAACGCAGAATGCATGGTTGGCTGGAAGCTGCCACTACCTAAACAGAACTTCTGCCTAGAGATTGCTGCAAGCCAGGAGAGCTTTTAAACCAGAGGCTGAGTGAAAGGGCATCCATCGTGTTCGCACTTAACATTCCTGTGGCGACTCTGTATTATTTGTTGCTGCAGCGGTGAGCTCCTGCCATTCCCCACCCTTGTGAAAATCAAAGCTTTTCTGGCATTCCTGTTGCTCCTCTCCATAGGCTTTGCGCTGCAGGGCCATAAACGCTACGCTGAAATCGCTGCCCCTCCCAATTACCAAATAAATAATTACGTAGCCACTCCTGGGACTGCAGGCATTTGCTGATTGGTTCCATGTTTTATTGATTAGAGTGCTGTGATGAATCAGCCCCCAAGGAGCCAGAGTCTAGCTGTAGGCAGACGCTCTTCAACCTGCAGAACTATAACGAGCCGCGGCATTCAAGGGCCACCACGCGGAGGGAGAGGAAACAGGTGGACCATGCTGCGTCCGTGGGGAGGGGGGGGGATGAAAAGACAGGTCACGCAGAGCTAGTGCTGTTTTTTTCCTGGCAGGGCTCTCTGGCGAGGAATAAGGACCAGGGATAAAGAAGAACAGGCTGGAAGCTTCTCCATGGTCTTACTAAGGATGCTATTGAATTTATCATGCCTGCTGCTTCGGCTCCAGAATGCCCAAAGTCAATTTTTTTTCCCCACCCAATGTGAATCGAACCCACAACCTTTCTTTAACACACCTTTTTTTTTGCTCCGAATCCCACCCCCACTTTTTTCAATATCATTTGTGCATCAGTTGCACATCAATGGTTGAGGATGCATATAAGGTCATCAAAGAAATGAATGAATGGAGATTGCTAGCAGCAGAAATATGCCCACCTAGATAAGAGCAAAGTGCTCACAAAGACAATATGCAAACGTAGGGGGGAAATGATATAGTCAGCCTTTGCATGATGCGTGACTGTAATCAGGGCAGAGGAATACAAGTCCTGGGCAATTAGACCCTTCTAAGTCCATTGACTAAGAGTGGTAAGCTGCAGTACTGCAGTCAAAAGCTCTGCTCACGACCTGAGTTCGATCCCAACAGAAGTCGGTTTCAGGTAGCCGGCTCGAGGTCGACTCAGCCTTCCATCCTTCCGAGGTTGGTAAAAAGAGTACCCAGCTTGCTAGGGGTAAAGGGAAGACAACTGGGGAAGGCACTGGCAAACCACTCCGTAAACAAAAATCTGTCTAGTAAACGTCGGGATGTGACATGGGTCAGGAATGACCTGGTGCTTGCACGGGGGACCTTTACCTTTTTAAGTCCATTGAAGGAAATGGGCTTAGAAGGGTGTAACTCTGCTAAGGATTGTGCTGGAATTCTCTGAAGAGCACCAGAACATAACAGATGAACCATCATACATCTTCTCATTATACCCAAATGATCATGTCAAAAGATTCTCCTTTCTGTGCCATCCCATCCCCTTGGGTCCTGCTGTCAGTCGGAGAATACTCCATCCAAACACTCTCATTTAACAGATAGTTCACTCTCTTGGTTAGTGAGGTGTGTAGTATTAACACCAAACTATGATTATTCTATGGGCTGTATAAATTTGGACCGCAAAACCTGGAAACAATTTAGATCCTTCGTAGTGAAAGACTACCTTATACACGTTGGTCGGTTGATCTACAAATGTGAAACTCTCCTAGCCTCAGAACCTTCACCGAATCACTGCAAAAACGTCCTCTATGTTATGCATTAAAAAAATTAATCAGGCCTTAAACCAGCAGGTAATTCTAGTGAGTACGGTGGTTGAATAGAGGCACTCTCCAGCCAAAGTTAATAATTTCAAAGTTTTTCTGATTTCAGTTAAAGGTATTTAAGCAGGTGTTTTCCCCCTTCATTGAAATCAATGCAGCTGGAAAGTGAGCAACCTTTTCTGTGTTACTCAGACAGAATAAGTTATAGCTAAAGTATGCTGGTGGTTCACGATTACCTCCTCTGTGTGCATTCCATTGGTGAAAAGCAGCCATCCAATATAGATCAGTGCTGCAGAGCTGGAGTTGGTGGGTAACACTTTTCCCTGTGCTGTTTTCCTGATAGAAATCACCCACCTCTGCCCTGAACTATAAGTGTGGAAGTGGGAAAGGACAGGTTTAATATGGATGCCTGTACTTCCCCTACACACACACTGGATCTAATCACATTGCAATGTGGAGTGATTTCTATCAAGGAAAGTGTTAAACCATTCGATCGAAAATGTACAATACATTATTGCTTTTTTGTTAAGGTATATGTGGGTTGCCCAGCAGGGAAATATGCCGGAGATGCAGTGATATAATATCAAAGAAACCACCAGAGAGAGCAAAAAATGTGCAGAAAATTGGATTGCCAAGTGTTGACGGACAGATCCCTGCCAATCCACCCGGCTGCCTGCCGACCAGCTGAGGGTTGGCGGGCAACGCATGCATGCACATTGTAAACAGCCCCTTGAGATGCATTTTACACCTGGAAGTGCCGCATCATAATGGGCCTTTTACCACTCAAACTCCCAGTTTGAGTGGTAAAGGCCCCTTGCAATGCAGCACTTCCGGGTGTAAACCTGAAATGCCGTGATTGCGGCCGCGTGGGTGTGCGCGCAATTTCACCTTACCTCCACCCCAAAAACCTCCCACCAGAGGAGAGGGGGGACCTGGTAAGCCTAACAGAAAAGAAAAAAATCTGAAGCAATAGGGGCACACAAGCGATGAAAATGAGAGTGCAGAAGAGCCCTTGGAAGGGCAATATGTGACTGGTAGATAGGTAGGCAGGCAAAAAGCAGGCTCAATCTGTCATGGTCAAACTTTTGTTATATGGTGGTATGATGGAGTTAAAAAAAAACAATAAAGAACTGCACAACACATGAAGTACCATTCTGTAATCCAGACATCTCCAGGGGGAACTTCGCCTTGTGGAGGCACAAGATGTACAAGGGAAAATGCTGTTAAGGAGTATGGTTATTTCTCTGTATGCTCCCACTTCATGTATGTAAATTTTCTCTCTGCTTTTCTTTTTCTTCCTTCTCTCATCCCATAGGACCCGGTACAGGGATTGCAGGCAGTGGATCAATGTGTCTGGCCGTACCACTGTGGCTGTTGGCGGCATCCCTGCTCTGCCTCCTCAGCAAATGTTAATAACATCCAAATTTTAATAAAGGGAAAAAATTAAAAAACCCAGCAACAACAAGAACAACACACAAAGCAAAACAAACAAACAAAAATGTGTCATACAGGAGACAGAGCAAGAGAGAGAAGGGGGAAAGGACAGTTTCGTTCACAACTTTTGCGTGAGGCGCAACAAAAGGGGGAAATTTGCAACAAAGAAGAACCAACAACATTTATTATCACAAACTGTCAAGTCACCGATCACCTAGGAGTACGGAAGGCCAGACGGATCACTCTACAGACGCTGGAGCCTGCCAAGGATGCTGAGATGCTGTAAAAAGAAATATCAACAGTGAAATCACTTTTCTTCTCCTCATTCCCTCATTGAACGAGACAGCCTTTGCTTTGGTGTCGGTAGCCACAACCTTTTGATTGGCTTGGTCTTAGAAGGATACTTCGCCTTTTCCGATTTCTGGCAAACAGTGATGCAGATCTCTCCAGCATACTGGTGTCCCATGAAGAAACTCCACTGCTCCCTTATAGCCCTTGATGCTGTTGGCCCATAATACTTTGATTTGGCTAAAAGATACCAATTTAACTCACCTACCCTCTTGTTCTTGCCAAGCCTTTCCTCTCCCTCTATCTCTTTTTCTCTTGTGCGTATGTGTGTGAGTGTCTCAAACGCATGTAAAGGGAACAGTTCCTGTGTACATAAGCTAATTATGCTGTAGATAATGTCTTGCATTGTACATGAGGTTGAGAGGTGCTTGGATGTGAAAGCAGGAAGAGGAGGAGATGAACAATAGTTCCCCTGGCACGATTTTGCCATGACTACTACTACTATTCCTTCTTCTTGGAAGCCCTCTTTTGAGAAGCCTTCTCCTGTTCCCCAACCCACTTCAACTGGATATCATGCAGGTGGAACACATACATTGTCCCCAGTACTCAATTTGCCCGTGTCCAAGTAGAACATCAAACCAGTCAGAATGTAGGGTGATAGTGAAGCCTAAAGGGGGTTCTGTGAGTGCCTGGGGGGTGGGCACTGCAGCTTAGAATGAAACTGATCTCAGAAAGAGACTGCAGCTGTTACTCCTGGTGGTTTGCCCAAATTGTTAGTGAGCATTCCTTAGCGGAAGCGCTCATCGTCCAGACCCATTCCGCTTAACACTCAGCCTCTTGGACAAAGTAATGGCAAGATCTGCAGGAATGACTCAGCAAGGGCCAGGCAGATTCTGTGCAGGGAACAGAGTCGCTCTGGAGTCAAGACTCTGAAGGAAGTAGGGATTAAATAGAATCCAGGAAGCTCAGAATAAAGTCCAGGAGACCCAGGGTATCGTCAGGGTATACTTTTGTGTAAGGATGGGCTGGAGCATGTTAGCAAATAGGGGTTTCCCTGGGGAACAAAGGAAAATTCCAGAAAGGAGTCCACCATGGTCTGAAGATGGGCCAGATCAGAATTCTGCGCCACAAACGATGAGGTTCAGCTAGGTGAACTTACAGTATATAATAGCTTGGCTGCTCATATCTTAGTTGGTGTCTCTCGATTCTGAAACCATCTAGCTTTTCTTCACTTGCATGGTGAGCATGTTTTCTGTGCTTGAACAGTAATGCACAGGGTCCACTTCTGGTAGGAGAACCTTAGCCTTGATAGGATAGTTTTATCGGGCACAGCTGGAGGAGCAAATAGTGCCAAAGGACAGCACCAAGGTGCATCCTTATATGAAGGATCTTTCTCCATTTGTGCTGACTGGGATCCACTCTGACCACTCTGACCCCTGAGCCTAACTAGTTTTCCAAAGGAACAGTACTTTTCGTCCTTTGATAAGGAGATGGCTTTTTTTCAGTCTCTCGGTACCTAACACCTTGCAGTTCATAACAGGGAAGAGGGGTTGGAAACCCTCTTATGATTATACTAAAGGAAGTGTCATGAATACAGTGGTATCTCACTTATCTGTTTCACAGTGTTAACTTTTCTTAGTATGTTTTGCTGTTAGCAGTCCTGTTGTGGGTGGAATCCAAGTACAAGACTATGATTTGACACACGATCATACCAAGATGAAAACGAGGGGAAAGTTAAATTTGTTTTAGGATAGGTCACTAAACGAGTCTGTGGCCAACTGAAGCAACCTGGTTTATTACACACACAAAAATTGTACATGTGAATCTAAATGTGTTAATTTAACTCCCTTATGTAATACTGAAAATCTTAGATAGGGCAAGTGGAATAAATTAGTGTTACCAACCAAAAAGTCCTCAATGTCTGCCTCTGTTTTAAGAAACAAGGCAGAACTTTTCCTGCTATAATACTACAGTGAGAAGAGAAGCCAGATACATCTAATGTGACTTGATGACTGTGTCAGTTCCAGAGATGACTCTGCCTTGAGCCCTTCAGGGACAAGTGGGGTTTTTAAATGGTTAAAAAAAATTAATACCAGAATTTTGCTACCAACTTGGCTAAATTCACAAGTGCAATTAAATTGCATGGGTTCAGAAAATGACACTTGGATTGGCATGTCTACTATGTTCTCCTCAGGGAACTGTTGGAACCTCATCTGCAAAGGATGCTATGTGAAGGGGCCACTAAGGAACATCCGTGCCTAAACTGGCTGGCACTGTATTGGTGGCTTTCATTCCACTGAACAGCTAATCAGCAAAAATCCCCTTCTCATCCCTTCCAAATTTACAATGGAAATCTGCCTTTGGATAGTAGAAGTGGTAGGTGGGCGGGGCTTTCCTGTAATACGCTACCCACATTAGCCAAAGGGATGATTTCATGCCTGGAAATGCAGGAACAAAGTGTGTCTGTGTATGTGTGTGCATTAAACCCTTCCTTTTGCTCTAATGAGGATCATCCCTTTTGCGAAGCGCTCTCTGCAGCTGCATGCCTGCCCACAGCAAGCTGGCTCTCACCTTGATCAACATCACGGCAGCATCCCATTTCTGCTGCTCTGGCGATTTATTTCTGCCGAAGTCTGCAGTTTTGAACAGACGTGGGCAGTCAATTAAGCAACTAGCCAGGCTTCCCTGTGCCATCCTCCCAGGGCTTACAATTGACTGTTAGACAGTATTCTATAGAGGCAGGCAAGCAGCACTGAGAAGCAACGGGGTGTGAAAGACTACAGGGAGGAGAGGATGTGCAACTCTGTGGGATGCCACAATGTGAGTTCTGCTGGAGTGTTAAGGGATAAAAGAGAGAAATCTACAAAATATTTCCCATACACAAACATTGTGTGCCTTGATAAGAGCATAAAAGGCTGTTGATCTCCCAAACCTTGATCTGAGATCTGAAATGGATATACCTCCCAAATCTCGTTCTGCTCAAACATGTCAGTGTTAAGATGTTGAGCTCCTATCATTTTGTCTTCCTCATATCTTAAACTAGAAACATAAATGGAGGAATAGTGCAATCCTAAGCAGAGTTTTACCCTTTTAAACCCATCGACTTAAAGGGACTGAAGAAGGGTGTGACTCTGCTTACATTTGTGCTGGAGCTCAGCTGTTCCTCGAATGGAGGGCAGGATGGAGGGCAACTTCTCTTTTTGTTTCGGGTCTGTCACAATTTCCATCCTGGCTAGGTTAGGGCCAGAGCCTCTTTTCGGTAGTCACCAATTAAGAGACTCTGTGGGGATCACAATCTTACTCTCCTAGATGGTTAAGCATTTCTGCCTTTTCTTCCCATCTGTTAGGTGCCTCTCAAAAACGCAGGGTTCATTTGTAACGAAAGGATCAATACTTTCAGGTTCTTACCCTTTTTGTGTGAGGGGTACCATTCACAAAAAAGGCAACTGCCATGAGAAAAAAAGTTTAAAATACCCCTATAAAACCTCCTCCTTTTCCACTTGCCTTTCTTCCTCATCTTGGTCCTCTCAGGAGAGATGGAAAGCATGTTGAACTTCAAAGGCTATTTTCTTGCCTTATCCTTGATTGGCTCCTCCACATAGGAGTCCAGGACAATCCTGGCCTCACCAAGAGATATGTGCCTTCCCTTCCTTCCCCTGAGGACTATCTTGTTCATATCACTTTGCATCAGATGCATCATCCCTTAACTGCCCTAAGATAAAATTCTATGTGCATTTTGGGATTGTGTCTAGAAATTTGAAGGGACGCCAGTTTGAGGAGGAGTGTTGTCTGAACATTACCCAACAAGACTGAGAGAATGTGTATGTGTGTGAGAGAAGAGATGTGAGCATGTGTGTATTTGTTAGCTACTGGAACTTGATACTGGCCCTGAGTTACAAATTCCACTTCCTCATCCCTAGTAGCTAATTCATATGATCATATTGGAGATGGAAAAGTTGCTGTGAGATCACTTTTCCCCTTCACTTTGAACATTGTAAAGTGACCTTCTGAAAGAGCCCTATGCAGTAAGACCATGTTACCATTAGTATTTTCCAGAATATTGAAACATGAAATTTATATTCATGATCATTTTACCTGGCAAAAACTCTATGGGAATTTCCCCCTCTTGATGTGTAAATAGGCTCTCAGGGGAACAGCTCTTTTTTCCTAGGTATAAAACTCAAAGGAGTATAAGACCCCCTAGGCATAAAGCAACCTAATAATTACAGAGTAGAATTATGAGGCCCAAAAGCAATTAGTGCTAGAGAGATTCGTGGACTCTGCATAAGATTCTCAGCCCTTAATCTTGGTGGACTCAACAACCCGAGGCCAACCTCAGGCAGAGTGAGCTGGTAAGTGAGCAGGCGAAGGCAACTCTTTCCCCCTCCCCAATTCAATGACATCAAAGAGCACCCCAAAATGGAGTAGGAGCCATCACTGGAGAGAAGTTCCATCTAAAAAGGTAGAAGTGAAAAGCAGCTTAAAACTGGGAGGTTTCCAGGACTGGCCAGCTACTATAGAAGTAAACACTAAGTACACCGCAGTGAAAGAATCACTGTTCAGTGACAACTAGATAGTACATCAATACTTCCACCAGGTATCTGCATAAAGAAAAACATGAAAGTACTGACTGAAAACCATGATGAGTGAATGACCTTTATGTCTGTATGTGACTTGGTGACCACCATAAGCCATACATCTTCTGTGGGAACAAAGTCAAGTTTCTCCCTTGGTTATTCTTCTGAGCATTCATGCCTCACAGATTTGGGCTGAGTCTTTCAGGATGTAAGCATCCATATTCAGTAGCATTTTTGATATGTCAGGAAAGGAGCTAAAACTACGTTCATCTTTTCCCTCTCATGCAGTCAGTCCCATCACTAACATTGTTCTTTGCCAACGTCATTTGTACTCTTTAGCATTGCAGTAATAGAGTCGTTTTAAAGTGTTGGACTGAATGCCATGTTTTGTTACTGTAGGGCTGCTGATAAACACTGTGCTACTGAGAGCAATGTGTTTTTTGGAAGAAAGAAGAGTCAAAAATTATGTTTTTTAAAGTACGCTTGTAAAATAACAAAAAAATTGTCAAAAACAGGGTTTTTTCTTAGAGAGGACAAGATGGGCTGAAGCAGGAAACAGGACAAAACTGTGTCAGACTTAATGGTTGTGAATCAAATTTCCCCGATCCTCTGCCACTGACTCATGATGGGACCTTTGTCGACTCTTTATTCTATGCCCAAGCTTCTCCTCTGTATAATGGGGAGGTATACTGAGGCACTTTAATATTGCATGTGAGCTACATTTTTTTAAAGTTTTTAGCAATGTTGGTTTAATAAGAGAACTATGGGTAGTACTTGGTTTGGACGAATAATCATGTCGTTTTCTGCCACACTCTACAGAGTCTGATGTTGTCTTTGTGCTTCCTGAGAGGTGTTGACTGCCCTCAGTTCTCACTGGCTGTTGAACATTTTGTTTATCACTGAGGCCAGTAAGTCTCAGAGTTGGCTTAGGACCTTCTTAAGATGTCCCTGGAGTCAAAATGAATGAGTGACTTTATGGTACCCTCTGGGGATATTCATGTGAAGGTGTTTCTTATAGTAGTTCCACTCTTTCCTCTCATGCTGTCTTTGTCTTCCCGTTTCCCTTTTCCCCTCACAGCCCTAAAAAGCTTCAGCCTGTCACCGTGCCTGAGTGGTGATTCAGAACAGGACACCAGTTCCTCAAGACTGTAGGTGTAATCGTGTTTGATTGATGGAAGTTTAACATTTAGTGTTATAAAAACAAAAATACAAAAAAAATTGTATTTCTTCTACAAGTTTGTAAATATATGAGAGTGACATGAAATGTCCAGTAATGTACATGCAGGGGAAGAAACACTTAGATCTGAAGATGACCCCTTACTTGCTAGCAGATTTATAACCTTTTTCAAATGACTTGGGGCTGGAGGGGAGGGAAAGGCATCCCTCTTACACAGGGTACCAAGAGGGCATGGAGAAAGCCACATACTTTCATAAACACATGAAGCTGCCTTACACTGAATCAAACCATCGGTCTATCAAAATCAGCATTGTCTACTCAGACTGGCAGTAGCTCTCCAGGGTCTCAGGCAGAGGTCTTTCACATCACCTCCTAACTGATCCTTTTAACTGGATATGCCAGGGATTGAACCTGGCACCTTCTGCATGCCAAGCAGAGGCTGTACCACTGAGCCTCGGCCCCACTCCAACCTTGGAACATATAAACTCTAGACATGACTGCATTGCATCATCATTTGTATGTGTCTTGCTGTGCAGTAAATGGTATGGCTACATATGCCTGTAAATTACTGGGGAGGTAGGTGTGAGGAGTCTCTATGTACCTTAACAGCTTGTTTTTCTGCTACATATGCCTGTAAATTACTGGGGAGGTAGGTGTGAGGAGTCTCTATGTACCTTAACAGCTTGTTTTTCTGCACACAGCTTTGGGGTCCATAGATCAGAAGTAGAAGCATGATGTGAACACATTGTGTGCATATTTGATCCTATTAAATGACACCATTTTTGAAAGCCAAGGGTACAGTCCTCATGACTCCAGCGAAGGGAAAAGGAGTTTGGTTAGTGATGTTAAGATTATGCCTTTCATTCGGCATTTTTTCCCATAAAGATCATTTCAAGCCTACAGATAGCATTTCAGCTGTACCAGCTGTTTCAGGAGATTGATGGACATTTAATTAAAAGAACAGGCTGAACTACCTTTGCTGTCAGCCACACCAAAGGAGGCCTCCATGTAATTTCTTTACATCTTCTCATGAAAAAAATCTGGATGAATGGACAGAAAGTAATTTCTTCTATACACATGCAAGTACAATCCACTTTATCAGTCCAAAACCCAGTGATCCACAGTTGACATCTTCATTCCTCTTGAGATTACAACAAACAAACAGCTTAAAAAATGTTCTGTGGAAGTAAATTTCGAGGGTGCTCAGTGCAGGATGTAAGAGAAGGATACTTTCTGTTTCCCTATTGAAGGGGAACCTGTTATTCCATTCTTGAGTCATGGAAAGGAGTTCTTCACAAGACCTTCTCAGAATGATCAGGAAGGAAGGTGTGGTGAGCCCAGAGCATACAATATTGGTGAAGTATCTGGCTGTTTAAAAGGGGAGAAATAACTATGCAAGACTGTAATCATTGCAAGTGAAGGGGAAGAATTTGAATAGAATAGTACCCATGTTGTTGTGTTCATATCAATGTACCTTCTATTCTCAGACCAGAAAAGTTTGCCTTTTGCAAAGGAGGAATGTGTACCACAGACAGGCTGCAAATAGCTGCCCATTTAAAGATCCAAATCTACCGAGGACACAGAGATTTTGATGGGAATGTGTGGTATCTCTAATTACTCAGTTACTGCTGTATATGTTAAGCTTAGTAAATTAATGAAATTACTGAGATGCATCTGCCTCCCTACCTTGAGAATATTTTAGCCAGTGGAGAGGACCAAGTAAGGCCTAGGAATGATTAGATTCAGACCAAGGCTCAGAAACCAGTTTTGTATAAAGTCAAGACCTTGGCAACTAGGGTTCCCAGCTCTGGGTTAGGAAATACCCGGAGATTTTGGGGGTGGAACCTGAGGAGGGCTTGGTTTGGGGATGGGCGGGACTTCAATGAGGTATAATGCCATAGAGTCCACCTTCCAAAGCCGCCATTTTCTCCAGGTGAACTGATCTCTGTCCCCTGGAAATCAGTTGTCATAGCGGGAGATCTCCACCCACCACCTGGAAGCTGGTGACCCTGTTGGCAATGCAGAACCTTTTTTCTTAATTCCTCCACTTGACATTGAATATCTTAACTATGTACCATACTTTTAAGTACCACACAGGGAGCTTTCACAAGTGACATTGAGAATGCATGCCCCCCCCCAAATCTGATGATATGGTGTGCGTTGCAACAAACAGCCATTTAAAATTCAAATGTAGCTGTAAAAATAAATTTCCCTTGGAAATGCATCTGTAAAAATAAATGCACAAAACCGTTCTACATCGAAACATTCCAAATGTGGCTCAATGTGGTTTTGTCATGGAAATGTGGGAAATTCAAAAAAAGGTATTTATTTTTTTTAGAAGTGTCTCTTGTGAAAGTGACCAAAGACTTGTGTGAGAGTCGGGGGGGGGGTGTCTATGAAGACACTTATTGCTATGGGTTCTCTACCTTTGGTAGCTTTTTAAAATTCCTTGTACCTCAATGGATTATATGTGTGTACATGAAGCATAATGCTACACTTGAAGCATGATCACCTACCTTTCACAGAAAGTCTCTCCAATGGGAGCGTTTTCCTTCTCTGGGGGCATCTCATTCGATCCTCATTTTGGTCACATGGATATATATATATATAAAAAAAAACACACACAAACAGACATAAATGCCACCACAAAGTCGTCTACCGGCTTCCTAAATTATCCCTTTTATACCCCACTCCCCTTTCCCTGTCCCGCACCACACCCACAACTTGACACATACTTGCTCGACGTGCTTTTAAAACTAAATGTATAATTAAAAGTCATACGCTTTGTGACTTGTGGTACGCTCCTGCTAACAAGAAAAGGGTTATGCAGAACAAGGGGGTGGGGGGAGAGGAGGGCCACGTTGTCTCCCACAGTTCCCCGGCCTTTGGATTTCCCCAGCTGCAGCCAAATTTTTCTTCCGGGTCTTTGAGAGGATATCCAGTCTCTTCTTGCTGCACTGCTGGGCAGATAGAATTCTCCTCATTAACAGTGTTATATACATATAAATATATATATATCTATATCTTTATATATATTTTTCCCCAGCACCGTAGACATGATCTGAACTTCTCTTTAACGAAATGAGAACGTGGCCATTCTATTTTTTTTTCCTTGTCGGTTTTTTCAAAAACTAGCTCTGTGGAAGAAAATTTTTAAAGCGCAGTGTGTGTGTGTAAAAAAAAAAAAATGACAAAAAGCTTTTTTGTTTCCTTTTTTTCTTTTCTCAGTGTATTTAACTTCTGTTTTTTGTGTCTCTGTTTATTTACATCTATGAATGCTCTGCTCTTCTGTGGTCTAAAAAAACAACAAAAATCCACAAAAAACAAAAATGAAATAAACATGAAAAGGAAGAGCCGAGTCTTCGTTTCTTGTCCTGTCTACATCCTTGGGATGCATCACAAAATGACGGGGGGAGGGAAAGGGGATGGTAAATCGGTGCATTGTCTAAACTGTTTTTATTGATTAGAATTGTGGCTGCTAGGATTTGTCCCTGAACCCTCTCCTGTAGCAATGTCATGAAGCCTTATTCTCGTCAGACTGCAGCGAAACTACCAAACCAAACCATAAACTCAGAAGGGAACAAAACGCTAGGCTCTGCCAAAGGAAGGATTCACCTGCCAGTGTCCCACAAGCCAATCTACACAGAACACATGTAGAAAGTACTGCATAAAACATCCTATGCAGAACCAACAGGTCCAAGTAACTCAAGAAAATGGGCTGCAAACAGCAACAATAAGTGGGATTATTGGCCAATCGTTGGGCACAGGAAGAACCCCCTCCCCCACCCCAAGTCTTCTCAAAGAAAGCCAAGAACCCAGAAACACACAAGGTTGAGTGGAGCCGCTCCATTATGTTTTCATTGTATCCAAACTCCAGAACGGTTTTATAAGCTCGAATCATTCTGCCATTCACGGTGGGCATGAAGGTATCCAGTGCAGTGCTGGATTGGCTAAAATGTGGCCTCAAGGCCAAAAGGAAGGGGGAGCAAAAGCTACTTCCCACAGCACCAGAGACCTCCCTCCCAAAACACACGCAGCAACTGTTGGAAACTGGCAGATGTTGGACCCAATCCGGAGATGCTTCCACCTACAGAAAATGACGATCTTATTGCTAGGCGCAACTCAACTACACAGCACCCATCATTCTGATTTCAATCACCAGTAGTGGTTGCTTTGGATGTTCCAGAGGAAAGAAAGAAAGACAACGGGAAAATATTGGGTGAAGGGGCATCTTTGAGTTTTGAATGGGGAACATGGTGGTTAGTCAAGCCTACTGGGAATCACAATCTGCACATGATATCTAGCAATTATAACATACATATAATAAGCAACAATTGTTGTGTTTAGTTCCCAAAAAGGGCATATTGAATTTTTTAAAAAAATAAGTGCCCCAAATGTGTGATGCAGCCATGCAGCCAAGATAAAATATTTGCAGAAATAAAGGGATGTGTTTTGCCTTTTCTTTAATGGACAAGATGACTCTGCCAAGATCATCTATATCATGCAAGCTGCACAGTGTCATGGAGGTGCTGAGATCTACGTGGACAGATTCCTAGATCAGCTTCCAGGGTCCCATTCTTTCCTTTTTTCAGTTGCAGGCCTAAGCAAGACAGAATAATATGCCGAAAGCTGGAGGCTTGTCATGCCTCCATCCTTTAAGCCAGTGTTGTGTAGTGGTTAAGAGCGGTGGTTTGGAGCGGTGGACTCTGATCTGGAGAACCGGGTTCGATTCCCCATTCTTCCACATGAGCAGCGGACGCTAATCTGGTGAACTGAGTTGGTTTCCCCACTCCTACACATGAAGCCAGCTGGGTGACCTTGGGCCAGTCATGGCTCCCTTAGAGTTCTCTCAGCCCCACCTACCTTACAGGGTGTCTGTTGCAGCAAGGGGAAGGGAAGCCAGGGGATTGTAAGCCAGTTTGATTCTGCCTTAAGTGGTAGAGAAAGTCGGCATATAAAAACCAACTCTTCTTCTTCTTTAAGGTTTGAACTGAATTACCCTGGGAGGAAAGTAGGAACAGATTAACTGACCCTAGCACATCAGGATTTGCAAAAGTGTATATAAATGCCAGCCCTGGACTAAAGGTAAAGGTCCCCTGTGCAAGTGCCAGGTCATTCCTGACCCATGAGGTGACGGCACATTTACTAGGCAGACTTTGTTTGTGGGGTGGTTTGCCAGTGCCTTCCCCAGTCATCTTCCCTTTACCCCCAGCAAGCTGGGTACTCATTTTACCGACCTCGGAAGGATGGAAGGCTGAGTCAACGTTGAGCCGGCTACCTGAAACCAACTTCCGTTGGCATCGAACTCAGGTCGTGAGCAGAGCTTGGACTGCAGTACTGCAGCTTACCACTCTTCGCCACAGGGTCCTTCAGCCATGTCAAATTCTGTATGGCCTGCATTTGCATGCAGTGGCCATTATTTACACTATGTGTGTGTGATTTTGCCGTCAAGTCACAGCTGACTCATGGCAACCCCGAAGGGTTTTCAAGGCAAGAGATGTTCGGAGGTGGTTTGTCATTGTCTGCCTCCACATGGGCTGAGAGAGTTCTGAGCGAACTGGGCTTGGCCCGAGGTCACCCAGCAGGCTTCATGCAGAGGAGTGGGGAATCAAACCCAGTTCTCCAGATTAGAGTCCACCGCTCATTCACCACCACACCATGCCGGCTCTCTCTATTTACACTATATAGGCCTGAATATGCATGGCAAAATAAGTAAATGAGGTCAGGACAGGGGCTCTAGAGTCAAATCAGCACAGGTGTGGGGGACAAATGATGGATTCGTGTGGCATATGAGATGGCTCATATGACATAGGAATGAATAGGGTTGTCAACCTCCAGGTAGCGGCTGGAGATCTCCTGCTATTACAACTGATCTCCAGCCGATAGAGATTAGTTCACCAGGAGAAAATGGCCGCTTTGGCCATTGGACTCAATGGCATTGAAGTCCCTCCCCTCCCCAAACTCCGCCTTCCTCTGGCTCTGCCCTAAAAACCTCCCGCCGGTGGTGAAGAGGGACCTGGAAACCCTAGGAATGAAAATCTTATGCACTGAAGTCTCCCAATAAATAAATAAATCCACGGGCCTTTCTGTCGTATACTAAAGAGAACTCTTGGCTTCATATCTTGTTTGATTATGTTTCACTTTATTTGTTTTTAAAGAGAGGGAAGCCAGGCACTGTATGGTCACAGTCCAAAAAATGGCACCCCCAAATCCCATTACCATTGGCATAAATTGTTCATACAAGTATTTAAATCCTGTTTCTCTCTGGGCAATGAGATGTTCCTGTCTCTAGACTACGTCCACTGTGTGAAACTAATCCATCAAGTCCCCATTTCACCCCCAAATGGAATCAATCTTTCTGTTGCTGCGATGACATAAAACTGGATACTCTTCTGTAGTTCTAAATGCCAGGAAGGAATGTAGTGCTGCGTCTTCTGTGAGCCCACAGGATAACGTGGTAGATTATTAATATCCATCACAACCATTTGCAAAAAAAAAAAAAAATCACACCTTTCTGCAGTATTTCTCAACCTTATGTCAGTTTCCAATCCACAGTATGTTAGAAAAATATGATTTTACTTTATCGTCTGCCTGCTCCTTTTCTCACTGTGTCCCTTAACAGAGACAAATGGAAAGGGGTGGGGAAATCTTACTGTCTCCAAAATATACAGGTCTAATAACTCTTAGGGCTACTTCACACATGCGTGTTCATCGCTGGATAACTACACTGTCAACTGAACCTATGGGCGAAAATGCATGGTCACTTTAGCTTACTTTATTCCCTGATTCGCTGAACATGGGTTCGATCCTGGCTGAATCAGGGAATAAAGGAGGCTAAGGTCGGTTATGCATGGTCAGTTTAGCCTCCTTCATGCCCTGTTTCAGCCCAGATCAAGTTTTTGAAAATGCATGTTACCGCATTCCTTTTTGGCTCAACCCCGTTTCGACCTTAAACGAACTCGGCTTTTCCCATTCCTCTTCTTGCCCCAGTCAAACGGTCTTTCCTAGCTCATAGCATGTTCTGTTTGCTGATAGCCATACAGGGGAAGCAGCAAAGACTGGCTTCTCTCACAGCCAATCAAGAAGAAGTGTGTAAAGAGGCAGGGATTTAAGTGCTTCCTGCTTCCTGGGAGCTCTTTCTGGGAGAAAGAAAGGCTTTTTTAAAACAAGGCTTGAATTTCGCACCCCCCCCTTTCAAATGGCTCCATTTTTTGTTTTGTTTTTTGTTCTTAAAATGCTTTTTTATGCGGCAGTTGGGACTGGGGGGAAGGATATGTTCTCTCACGAGGTGAGCCAATCACAATTAAAGGGGTGGGACTTGATTTGAACTTGGGAGACTGCTTTTCTGTATTCATGCCTCCGATTTGCACACAGTTTATTCCCTGATTATTCAAGCCAATGCATACAGTTTTCCCCAACCCAGGTTGCTTTGATCCTGGCTGAAACGGGGAATAAAGAAGGGTAAAGTGAGCATGCATAATTGGCCTAAAGCGACCATGCATTTTCGCCCTATGAATAGACCACCAGAGGTATCGTTTTCATTTCACCTACATAAAGCTTTTCAAAAGGTTCTGTTTGTAGATTTGGCTGCCTGTTATTGTGCGGCAAAGTCAGTTGAGTTATGTACATCTTTGTGTGTGCCTTGTACCTGGATTCTATCGTCGTATACCACTACAGAACACATGAAGCGGCATGCCAACTCGAGGGAGTCTTGAGCATCCTAGTTGATTGACATCACTTTTCAAAACGTGGATAGCTGGAACCGGTTGGGATGCAAATGTTTGGAATGGACATTAACCAGAGGTCAGGACCTGGGTGCCCTGCAATTACTCCCCACCTTGCCCTCCTGGCACACTGGATCACTTAGACACACAGAGCCAGGTCAAAGTCCCAGTCTCTGATTTCAGATGAATGATAGCCGAGTTAACAAATCAAGACATAGCAAGGAGAGTGCCACAGGGAAGAATACAGAGGGGGCACTTTATGACCCTAATGATCACTGGGATGAGACAGAGGAAGGGAAATTAACACAATACAGACAAATGGAAATGCATTTCAGGAGGCACTGAGTTAGAACAAGAGGGCAGGGAAAGCTCAGGAGATTAATTCCAAAGCAATGATACTTTATCGCCCAAGAAACCCATTCCTGCCTACACGTTCATTGCATTTGTACTTACTGATTTCCTTCCTTCTCATATTCACTTCTGTCTGTCACATCTCTGATAATGAGCTAACTAAATAAGGCTACACCATACATCCTATGTATATTTTGGAACTGAAAAGAAGGGATGGGGGAAGGCAAAGAAATAGTTCATGATTTAAAATCCTGTGCATTGCCATTGGGTTGGATCCAGATTAAATTTCCCAGATTAAATTTCCTGTTCCCTCTTCCCACTGCAGCACACTGATCAGCACAAAATGCTGCTCCTGGAGGATAGGGGACTCAGAAGAATTATGTGGGGTGGGGGTAGGGGGGCTCCAGAGCAGAAAGGGGGACTCAGTAGAAATTGCCAGTTCAGTCTGGATCCAACCCACTGTAGGGATGTGCATTTAGTATACCCATGCTGAAATTATACCCAGAATTCACTATTTCATGCTGGCTAAGGAACACTCCAAATGACTCAAAACACTCCAATAACAATAACAATAACAATAATAATTCATCAGGGAGGTGCAGGAGTGGGGAAGGAAGGAGAGAGGAAGCCAGGCCAGGCCAGGAAACAGCTGGTAGTTGATGTCTCTCTTCTCTTAGGACGAAAGATGCCTACTAACCGCTGATGGTCAGATAGACTTGGCCGCCACTCATGATCCTTTAAATTTTAAAAGGTAAAGGATCAAACCTGCTTTGGTCTTACCAAGCTAGCATTGTCCCTGCTGGAGGATTCTCCCTTCCACCGGCACTGGAGGCAGCAAATGGTGTGTGGGCTGGTGGGCTCCTGGACTCCTGTAAGAGTTGGCGGTCACAGCAGCTATTTCCTCCCTTGGCCCAGGAGACATTTAGTTTTTAAAAGAAATAATCGATTGAATAGTGTTATATCAATATAACAGTACAGCAATATCTGTTCCAGGATGCCTGAATTCCCAGCTTTCTTCTTTTCTTTTTAAAATAAATATCCAGCTCCTTCAGTTGTGGAGCTATGCCTTTTCCTTTATAGCTCTACAATGGAAGGGGATAGATACTTACTTTTATTTTTAATTAAAGCTGGGAATTCAGAGAACTGGTACACATACTGGTATAATGTTATATTGATATAATGTTATTGAACTGATGATTTTAAAGAAATTAAAAGCCCCCATGAGGCCTTTCACATCACCTACTGCCAGACTCTCTAACTGGAGATGCCAGGGATTGAACCTGGGACCTTCTGCATGCCAAACAGATGCCCTACCACTGAGCCCCCCCCCCCAATGTGAAATCACCAGCTCAGCTTACCTTGACTGAATTCCTGATTTTCACATGAATAGATTCCCTTTGGTGGAGTGGCTCGTTATCGTTGTCCAGTGTTTTTGTGCTCTTTGTCATGATGTAAGAAGTTGTCCAGGAAAAGAAGTAGTCATTCCCATCAATATTACTACGATTCCCATAAAGCAGTGTAAGAACACTCATGCACAAATTTATCTCTGATCAGGACAATTTGGCTTCCTTTCCTTTTAGTTTTCAATGTCAGCAATGTATATCAGGAATAGTATATGGCAACAAAGCCTGAGTTGCAGCTGTTAGTGGTAAGAAAGTTTTTGAGAGCCAGCGAGGTGTAGTGGTTTGGAACAGCGGACTCTAGAAGGACTGGGTTTGATTCCCCACTCCTCCACATAAGTGGCAACCTCTAATCTGGAGAACCAGATTGGATTCCCCACTCCTCCACGTGCAGACTACTGGATGACCTTGGGCTAGTCAAAGTTTTCTCAGAACTCTCTCAGCCTCACCTACCTCACAAGGTGCCTGTTGTGGGGAAGGAGAGAAGGTGAGTGCAAGCAGCTTTGAGACTCCTTTTGGTAGAGAAAAATGCGGTATAAAAACCAACGCTGCTGCTTCTTAAAAAAATCAGGTTGGTACTGAAGAGGAACTGTAGTTCCCGTTAAGCTAATGAAAATGTTCACATGCACAAATTGATTTGAATCTGGAATTGATTTGAATCTGGAAAGTTCAGCAGCCAAGAATCAACACTGAGTTATGCTGTAGGGTACACAGAGACACACAAGTAGTAAGTCTCATCTCAAAATGTCAAAGGTTATTATTTTCTTTTTAAAAATGTGTCTTTCAACAATTGAAGGGGATGACAAGCATTATGACGTGTGTCAGTACTGTGTCAAAGCAGTAAGTAATTGTGGGTCCACAGTAATCTCCACACACACACATTTGATCTGTTAGGATACAGCCATACAGTGTTTAATGTTTACATTATCATGAATAGGACATGAGTCAACCCAGCAGGTGATCAAACAGCCTTGACTACGATAAGCAAAAAGTAAACCAGGATGATATTCAGAGCCCAATACACGTATTTCTCTGGTACATTAATTTCAGAACTGCCTTTTGGGATGCATCGATACAGCAAACTGAAATCATAGCATCCTTCATTTGATTTCCACATCTGCAACTCACAAAGGACCAGGGCCAGTATGAGTACATTCTGCAGTCTCCAGCTGCTGGGATCCAGGACTTTTGGTGGAAGGCCCACTGCTACCAACCACCCCTGTATGCACTTCCCCCAACACTTGCTTGGTAGCGCTCCACTACCCATGCTTCTGGTTGCACATGCTGTCCAGCACTGCTGGAGAAGGTTTGGATGGGACGGGATCATACACAGCGATGGGAAGAGGAAGGCAGGGTGTCCTAGACACTCTCCACTCAAGGGCCCCCAAATCTTGGAACTGGCCCTGCCAGTGACTACTTACATAATAACTTGGATTTTGGAAAGAGCGTGCAATCAATTCTCAGTGTTTTGTATAAATGTGGTTTCTATCCTTGTTGGAGACAAAGGCATCTGGATTTCCAGACACTGCTGCTGCTCAGAGAGGGAATCTGAGGATGCAGTTGATGTCCATACTCCTACAGCCATCCTCCTTCATTTCTATTGTCAAGATTCCTCCTCTTTAAAAGTCTACTCCTTTTTTGGGGGGAAATATAGGCTGTGAATGTTTGATTATCCGAGTTCAATAGCAACAGGCTGAAAACCTGCAGATTCATTCACTGTCATGCTGTGCAGAGCTGCGTTGGCAGAGCACGTGGGTGGCAATGAATACCTGCTAATTAGGATGATTTGGGGCATGTCAATAATGATTTCCATGAATATACTGCAAATTTTAGAACAACCTCTTGCACAAACATTCTCCCCCCTAGGTGTGTGTGTTCAAGAAGCACAATGAAACTTTCCAGCTCAAGCATACGTTTAAAATAACATACAGCTGTTATTTCTTATGTATGCAATCTGAACTTTTTTAAAGGAACAAACTGTTGTTTTCTGATGATTACACAAAGTGGGAGGATATAACAGGAGATCAGCACAGACACACACCACGTAAGACATGTTCACAGATCTTACTTTCCAAGGAAAAAGTGGGTGCACGTAGTTTACATAGGTGACATTTTCCAACACACAAAACAGACCAATGTTCTTGTTTCGTTTTATTCTCATGACAGTCCTCAGACCTGCGTAGAGCTGTTAGGGTTGCCAGGTCCCTCTTCGCCACCAGTGAGAGGTTTTTGGGGCAGAGCCTGAGGAGGGCGGAGTTTGGGGAGGGGATGGACTTCAATGCCATAGAGTCCAATTTCCCAAGCGGCCATTTTCTCCAGGTGAACTGATCTCTATCGGCTGGAGATCAGTTGTAATAGCAGGTGATATCCAGCTACTACCTGGTAGGTTGGCAACCCTAAGAGCAGTGATGAGGCACTAAAGTTGTACTTAAGACTGGGGTGTGTCTTCCAAAAACATCTAGCTGGGGAATAAATACATGTTCTCTTTCCAACCTGAAAAATTACAACATTGCGCACTTCAGTGTTTGTGACACCAACCAAAATAGTCCATGTGCAGAGAATTTACCATAAACACAGCACATACTTTCTAAATGACTGGAAGCATGCCATTTTAGAGGTCGGATTTTCAAAACTGTATTATAATGGGCAACAGACACTATTAGAACATGCATCTCATGCAAGCGGCTTACATAAAGTGTTTACTTGCTGTTGCACTATGGCAAACCACTCTTTTACATGGGTTTAATCTGGTAATTGGTGGAAAATATTCAGACACACGCTTCCCTTACGCCATTTCAGCCCCCTTTACTGGGCTCCTGTCAGTTCTGGGGGGTTGAATCAGCAAGCGCAGGGTAGAGAACCTCCCGTTCAGCCAGCTGCCAGCAGAGTTTCTTCTCTTCCAATCTCAGACATGCTATTAAGACAGGGGGAGGGGGGAGCATGAACCACACCACTAAAGCCCCATGAATATTTCAAAGGCAAAAGTCTCCATAAAATCCCATATAAATGGAGTTGGAGGCTGGATGATTAGACAAGCTCCAGTGGAGTTAAGAAAATGTCAGGACAGCGAACGATAAGACATCAGCCAATGGATTGCCAGAATTCTACCACACTCAGTTCTTTGTACTGATAACTGACCTAGAATTCAAGATGTTGATGAATTTGCGAACATTCGACATATTCACTGTTCTGCAGCATAATCCTGTACAGTTTCTTCAAAATAAGTGCTACACAGTTCAATGAATCCTTCTCCGAGGTAAGCACACATGGGAACTTTGTTAAAAATCTAAAATAGCTCCCCTTTACTAAAACTCCATCCATTTCTGAAATTTCAGTTCGGAGGACATTTTCCAACTGGCTTCTTACTGAGTTATCACAAGATGTAAGTATCCCATTTGCAAACCTTGTATGTATATTGCTCTGGCAAGGGATGAGGAGAATTTTATGACTCCTCTGTTGCCCTAGAGTTTTGAGTAGACATAGATAAAAATTCCTCAGCACAGGGCGAAAAGTTGGCTTATAGAATGATTATAGGCACATTGTGTTACGTTAAAGGTAAAGGTATTCCCCTGTGCAAGCACCAGGTCATTACTGACCCATAGGGTGACATCATATCACAATGTTTACTAGGCAGACTATGTTTACGGGGTGGTTTGCCATTGTCTTCCCCAGTCGTCTACATTTTACCCCCAGCAAGCTGGGGGCTCATTTTACCAACCTTAGAAGGATGGACGGCAGAGTCAACCTTGAGCCAGCTACCTGAAACTGACTTCTGTTGGGATCGAACTTGGTCGTGAGCAGAGCTTTGACTGCAGTACTGCAGCTTGCCATTCTGTGCCACGTAGCAAATTGCTTTCTCTATTCATTCACCCAGAAACTTTTCCTGACATTGATTTGAGCCTAACAGTTCATTCCTGAGAATAGGGCTGAAAGTTGATAGGAGGCGGCGTGACCTTGCCGCTGGCATAAATGCGTGTAATCACGCGTTTACACGCATTCACGCCAGCAGCGAGGCCAGTCCCAGTGGCAGCCGAGTGCTGCGGGACCACATCTCCCCCCTCCGCCAGCGCGGCCTCTCCATGGTGCCGGCAATGGTGTGGAGAGGCCACGCCGGAGCAGGGATGCGGGCCGGGGGCAGGCCGGGGGGAGAAGCTGCTGCTTGGTCGGCTTCCTCACCACTTTCAGCCACTTGCGCCGGCAGCCGGAACAGCATTGCTGCGCCTGCTATTTAGCAGGCGCAGCCTCACTGTTTTCAATGGGGTGAAAAGCCCAGTTAAACAAAAAAAAAGCCGCAAAACGGCTTTTTTTTTGTTTAACGGCGTTGGGGAAACGGCTTAGGAGGAGGTGCCGCTGCGCCTCTTCCCCGCTGTCCCCATACGCCTCAGCTCAGGAATGGGCTGTAAATGTCATCCATCCTCTTTGTTAGGGCATTCCATTTGAATCGCAGTCCTTAATTCAAGCTGCATTCTCTCCCGCCTCCCAGGAAAATTAAAACAGCATTCCCCACACCAAGAATGAGCTTTCTCTCCCCTTTCCTCACTGCTCAATGCGGGGCTCTTGTTGCCCTCCCCCACTGTCTGCCACAAAATATCCTCCCACCCAGCTTTACCAGGATGCCTTTTCCCAGATAGTCAGTGAAGAAGAGCTAGGGAAGTAGCTTTATGACAAGCAAGTAGGCAGCCCCTTGCCAGACTCTTATGTTTTAGCAGACAGAGTTCCTCCCTCTAATGGGCCCACAGGGGCATCGCTTTCAAAGGATTCAGCATGAAGTGACAGGCTAGAAAGCCTTATTAATGGCCTCTCCACCAAGAAGGACCACAGAGGCTAAGTCTGCAAACAGCCCAAGCTGCTGCCTAATGACTGAATAGACCAGTCCGCCCTCTGCATTAGCAAACCAAGCTTCTTTTCCAAAATACATACACATACTCACACACTGATATGCTTACCAGTGACATCAAATGAACCTCCACCAGTCTACACATTTTCTGTTTTTCTGCCTTGATATGTGAAACTAATATGCTGACTAAGCATCTTGGGAGAAGGGGGAGGGGCGTATGTGATAGGGGATGCCAGCCTCCAGGTTAGGGTTGCCAACCTCCAGGTACTAGCTGGAGATCTCCTGCTATTACAACTGATCTCCAGCCGATAGAGATCAGTTCACCTGGAGATAATGGCCGCTTTGGCAATTGGACTCTACGGCATTGATGCCCCTCCCCAAACCCCGTCCTCCTCAGGCTCTGTCCCAAAAACCTTGCACCGTTGGCAAAGAGGGACCCGGCAACCCTACTCCAGGTGGGTCCTGGCGATCTCCCAGAATTACAGCTCATCTCCAAAGATCAGTTACCCTGGAGAAAATGAATGCTTTGGAGGGTGGACTCTAGGGCATTTCACCCCACTGGGGGCCCCCAAGCTCTGTCCCAAAATTTCCAGTAATTTCCACCCTGCCCCCTATCCCCCGCTGGTGGCAACCCTAGTCTGTGTTACACCATTTGATAGCCTTCAGGCTAGACTATATAATGTCTTCCAGTTGGGAAGTGAACTTAGAAACCTCAGCTAGTTCAGAATTTCTCGGTCCCCTTGTAAGTAAAGAGTGAGCCAAAAGGACCAGTATTTAACAAGCTGCAACAGTCCCCATTCCATTTTGTTAGTGGTGCAATTCAAAGTGCTGGTTTGAAGCGCCAAGCAGCCTGGATTCCTTAACAGCGTCTGATCTGCTGAAAATCCTTTTCATGCATTAAGAAGAGCAGCTAGGGTCCAATCCTTTCCCGGGTAAAAAGTTCCACTGCTTCAATTGGCCTCTTAGTAGAACCAACCCAAAAGGAACACACAACTGTGTGTAACATGCAGTTTAAAGTGTTCCTAAGAAGTCTGATCTGAAAGCCAGCACGGTGTGGTGGTTAAGAGCAGCGGACTCTAACCTTGAGAACCGAGTTCAATTACCCACCTCTTCACATGAAGACTGCTGGGTGACCATGGGCAGGTCACAGTTCTCTCAGAACTCTCTCAGCCCATGTGGAGGCAGGCAATGGCAAACCACCTCCAAACCTCTCTTGCCTGGAAAACCCTACAGGGTCACCATAAGTCAGCTGTGACTTGATGGCACTTTCCACCACAAGAAGTTTGTTAAGGATCGTGCTCAAGCAGAGCCAATACACATTAGATTGTGAGACAAGAATCTAAACAACCCAAGTTTAAATCCCCACTCTGTCAAGGGTTGTTTATATATGGGTGTTCTACCTGAGGTTCGTGGCTCGCTGGACCCACACTTTCCTGTTGGGAGTCTCTGCTCCAGTAGCCCCCAAGCTCAAATCAGGAAGCATTTGAATCCCCGCCCCTTGAAATGCTGCTTCGTAATTGGCTGTAGTGAGAAAAACATTCCTCCCCCCACCCCGGGGAAACCCAATTGCCACATAAAAAAAGCATTTTAAGGACAAAAATAAAAAACCGAACTATTTGAAAGGAACGAGGGGGGAAACCAAAGCCTTGTTTTTGAAAGCCTTCTGCTCAGAGAGAACTCAGAGGAAGCAGGAAGTATTTGAATCCCTGCCGCTTGACATGCTGCTTTGTAATTAGCTGTCTGCTTGGTGTGAGAGAAACCAAGCTTCCGGGTCCCACACTTTGCCTTATGCATGGAGATTTCACCTGTGCTGAGCTCAGGGGAGAGGGAAGAATCGGGTTAACAGAGGAACAGGAAGGTCCTGGATTTGTGAGCCTTGCAGCGAGGTCATCAGTAATGGAGGGGAAACTAATGCATAACTCCAAGGAACAACCGAGTCTGACGGAGGGGTGTGTGAACGTGAGTGAAAGTACCCATGCATAAACGATCATGGAAGCTCGCTAGTTGTCCATGGTCCAATGACTCCTTCTCTCTCTTGCTTAACCTTCCTCACAGGGCTTTAGTTGCAAAGAACTGTGTTGTAAGCTGCTTTGGGTCTTCATTGGGGAGCAAACCTGGGTATAAATATCTAAATGAATAAGTATAAATATTTACAAATCTAATCTACAAATTGAATTGATAAATGCTCCAAGTTCTACTGTGAAGAGTTAGGGTATAATCGAGCAAAGAGTTAGTTGCAGGTCAGTCCCCTTGGAAACAATGAAACGGAATTCAGCCATGATTATCTAGCCCCACTGATGTCAACAAGACTTTATGGTTTATTTTTGCTGGCTCGTGGCCTTGAGATGCAGCCATTGCATTATTTTTTATCTCCACTCCTGTTTGTATAACCAGTGGCTGATTACACAAGCGGGTGTATTTAGGGTACCCCAGAGAGCTTTTAGGGGCAGACCCTGGAGATGGAGAACATGGAATCAACTCTGATCTAAAATTTGTGCTGGATGAAGACAAAAACATAAATGGCTGTAATTGCTTGTTGGTTGCAAATATAGTGAAGGACCTTTTGGCAGACAAGGGAACCTGTGCCCGAACACTGATCCCCTCACTATTTCCCTTCGACTTGCTTTATCATTTATATTTGCTTGTTTATGCCAAGCAGAATAAAAGCAAAATGGTGGGGTGAGTAAAGTGCCTTCAATTTAATATCTGAAAGTATTTGGTAACACAGGTGAGTAAAGTTGCCAACCTCCAGGTACTAGCTGGCGATGTCCTGCTATTACAACTGATCTCCAGCCGATAGAGATCAGTTCACCCGGAGAAAATGGCCGCTTTGGCAATTGGACTCTATGGCATTGAAGTCCCTTCCCAAACCCCGCCCTCCTCAAGCTCCGCCCCCAAAATATCCTGCCGGTAGCGAAGAAGGACCTGGCAACCCTACAGGTGAGCCATTTCTTTTGACAAATGTGATTTGGATCTTCAAAATGTTCCTCTAGTGTACAGCTGTTAAGAGGCATTTGAATTAATCTTCCAAAGGGCAACCAGCGTTCCTAACTTTCATGCCAGCAAAATCAGCTTATTATTTGCACACAGTTTATGCACAGAATAAATAAGGGATTGTGGTTGTGGTTGTTTTTTAACAAGATCAGCTGCTCTTTGTTTAGAAGTATGCAAGCTTTCAAGATATATAGTGTGTGCTGCGCTAAGTTATAAATGCAGAAGACCGGCTGTGTTTCCTGCAATTTGTATTATTTTTGGTAGCGAAACAGAGGCTGGTTTCATCTTCAGCAGGGTTGAAGATGGCCTCCAAAATCTTAGAGCAGGTTTGTTGATTATTCACTAGATGGCGCTGTTTTCTCCAAGTTACTCTAGTATTAATAGTTTTGTAGACAAACGAAGAGGAGTGGTGTTTTTTTATAATATAAACCCTCAGGTTCTTTGTTTATTCTGTTGCAGTCTTTCTCAAGAAAACTAAACTGATGAGGGTTAAACTATTTAGAATAACCTTGGGACTATCCACTAGTAATTTATACATTTTTAAAACTTAAATAAGAGCTTGATAATGATGTTTGGGGCGATGAAGCTTTTAAAATAAATGCTGCACTTTCTTACACGACGTAGTTTACTGCTTGGCAAACAGTGATGGGATGGGAGAGACCACAGCAAGGATGAGCCGCCGTAGAGTCGTCCCCCTCCAAAGCAGCCATTTTCTCCAGGGGAACCGATCACCGAAGCCTGGAGAACACTTGTAATTCCAGGTGATCTCCTGGCCCCACCTGGAGATGGCAGCCCTATGGAAGCCACATGACTACACTGAGATTCACACAGCTGTGTTAACTAAAACAACGAGCACATATTATCAATCTACTCGTTAATTGCCTATGCTGGAGTCTATTCACTTCTAAACACATAAAACAGGAACATCTAGTAGATGTAGGGTTGCCATGCATGGCCTGGCAATCTGTGGGACACCCAGGATTGCCAGGTCCCTCTTCGCCACCAGCAGGAGGTTTTTGGGTCAGAGCCTGAGGAGGGTGGGGTTTGGGGAGGGGAGGGACTTCATGGCCATAGAGTCCAATTGCCAAAGGGGCCATTTTCTCCAGGTGAACTGATCTCTATTGGCTGCAGATCAGTTGTAGTAGCAGGAGATCTCCAGCTAGTACCTGGAAGTTGGCAGCCCTAGGGACATTGGTGGGCAGGGACATAGGTGGCAGCTGGTGGGGATGGTGTGATGTTGCTTCTGGGAAAACCTGGAAGTGACCACATGCCATTATGGCAATTCCTGGAGAGGCGTGACGTCATTTCTGGATTTTCCTTGGAAGTGTCGTCATGCCATTTGCCCAGCAGCCCTTTTTTATTTCTCTCCCATCCCATTTCAGAGTGGGAAATTACATTTGAAAACTACAGATCTGAACACCAGCGATAACCAAAATCTTCTAGCTATGTGTTAAAGTCAGGTTGCCGTATGAAGGCCCGTGTTAGTTTTTGAGCCAGTGTGAGTATTCCAAAGCAATGCCAGTTGATAAAGGACCTGTTTTGAAAGCTTCTGGGCCCCATCATATGACTACAATGTTTGAGAGAAGAGGGAAGATCATTCAGACAGCAAGCCTGTAAAACAACTTGGAATGAAAAGGGCTCCCACGCTTCTGTCATGCTGCCATCTATGTAAAACAGAATTGTTCAGGAGGGCATTTTTTATAAAGATAATGGGGCTATAACAGAATGGTTCAGGAAGATGCTTTGGTAAAGGGAACAGGACAGTGGAGAAAAGTACTGTGTGATGTATTGTTTTAATCCCACAACATTGTTTTCTCCTTATGTAATCCAACTTCCTGCATTGTTTAACAAACCATCTCTAATACTTTTGTTTCAGATTTCTGTAATTCTGGTCCTACTACATCACTTATTAGATGTCTCATCCTATTGATTGCACTGACTTACACTGTGTAATCCGTGTGGAGTCTCAGTGAGAAAGACGGAATGTAAATAACTTAAATAAATAAAATATTCAAGTTATTATCTGAAGTCCACTGTGGTTATTATACTAAACTATTTTACACCACCTCTGTAGCAGGTCTTTATCTGTCTATCTATCTATCTATCTATCTATCTATCTATCTATCTATCTATCTATCTATCTATCTATCTATCTATCTATTTGCTCTTTTACCCCGTCTTTCTCCCCAGTGAGGACCCAAAGCAGCTTACATCGTTCTCCTCATTTCCCTTTTCGCCTCACAACAACCCTGTGAGATATGTTAGGCAGGGAGTGTGTGACTGGCCCAAGGTCACCAAGCAAGCTTCCATGGCAGGGGATTTGTTAGAATAGTCATGAATATCCCAGAACATCAGAATTATCCAGTCAAAGGTGAGAGGTGGTGTTTTCCTTCATTCACCCACTCTGCAGACATACTTTTCCCTTAGGATGATGCTTATAGCAATATCCTGAAAGGGGGGGGCGGCCTCCTGAGCAGCTTGGTAGCCCAGTGTAGAAGGGGGGAATGTTTTTCCCCCAAAAAACCTGTGTAACGGCCCCATTGAGTTACATGGAGCTGCACCATGGTTTTTGCAGGTGCAAGTTCATAGCTGCAAAAGGTGGTATTCCTAGGGTGAGGGGGGGGGGGGAAGAAGGAGGAGGAGGAGGAGTTGGTTTTTATATGCCAACTTTCTCTACCACTTAAGGGAGAATCAAACCAGCTTTCAATCACCTTCCCTTCCCCTCCTCACAACAGACACCCTGTGAGGCAGGTGGGGCTGAGAGAGCTGTAACGGGGCTGTAACTTGCCCAAGGTCACCCAGCTGGCTTCATGTGTAGGAGTGGGGAAACAAATCCAGTTCACCAGATTAGCCTCCGCCGCTCATGTGGAGGAATGGGGAGTCAAACCCAGTTCTCCGAATCAGAGTCCACCGCTCCAAACCACCACTCTTAACCACTACACCATGCTAAGGAGTTGACTAAAGTCAGACCCGCCTCTGTGAACGCTCCCTTTGGTGTCGGCGTCAGCCCTTGCACCAGAGAAACACTGCCAGCAAGGCACCACTGGTGCTCGAGCATGGCACTGCTGAGCTGTCCCTGACACTGGTGTAACTGGCCCTGTGCCGGCGTTAGTGCCAGTTTAGCCAGCGCAAACGCTGGCTCCTAAGGGCATTTCCCCCCCCCCTTGAGGATTGCTCTGCCAGTCTGATACTTCAGTCACAGATGTGGACCGGAAACCTAGACTGGAGGAAGCTGAGGGTAAGCATTAGAGTTAAGTGGCAAAGGTTAAGCATCTTCCTCCTGCCCACCACTTTTCTGCTAGAGATTGAGTCTTCCTAGCCCTAGATAACTCTATTTTGAATACACACAGTGGAGGCAAAACATCGTTCCATCCTAAGTCTCCCTCACCCCTCGTCTAGACCAAGTGTATAGCTCAGATAAAATCCAAGTCTCTAATTATTTTCTAAAATAGGAGTGGGATAAACAGTGCCTCTCTTTGTCAAATTCATGTAGTCAGTTTGAATTACAGGTGTCATGTCTATGTCAGCCTACCATACTCATTCAACACACGCCCACTGCTTGCAAAGAAATACGCCTTTTGCAGTGCCTCTCCCCTGCCTCTTTTCTTTTTCTTTTTTTGGTACTCCGAGTCCTTTCTCTAGCAACCCATTCAAAGGTAACCTTTAACAGTTACCTACAGCCTTGTTTTGGGTGTTGTACCCTAGTTGTTCTCTCTCCTTTCATATCAAGTGTGATTTTGTACAATGTTACTAGGGCACCAAAGCTCTTGTTTCCAGGCCTTCTTAGAAGCCAGGGTTTTTTTTAAAAAAAAGGCTGCCAGATGATCTGGTGACATTAATCAGGGCAGTGAAAGGGCGCCGCTTGGAGGATTTATGAGCATCTTAAGAGCTCTTTTACAGAAGGGGCCTTAAAAACGGTTTTCCAGTAATACAATTAAACTGTTTGCTCTCACAACTAATAAAGAGAACAGCAGACCCAGACAGCTATACCTGCCCTGGGCTATAGTGCCTGTCAGGTCTCATCAGATGAAGAAGGCTGGCCCTCCTAGTCAGACTGAACACCAGAGAAAGTGTAAAATGCTGCACGGAGTCATTGTTCAGGGACACTGGTGATCTTCAGCTAGATACCGGTATGTGGGTGGGTAGCTTTCTCAAACGAATGGTTTTGGTCCCAGTAAAACAGGCAGTTCTAGGATTTTAAAACAGTAGTCATCAGATACTTTATGCAGATAGAAATTGGACAGTCCACTAGCACCAGCAAAGAGGATTAAGGTGGGAATGTAAAATCCTTCACTTCTGAACTAAAGCTAACCAGTGCATAACTGGGATACAGCAAGAAATCTATGGGCGAAAACGCATAGTCGCTTTAGCCTCCTTTATTCCCTGTTTCAGCCAGGATTCAGCCAGGATCGAACGCATGTTCGGCGGAACACATGCGTTCGATCCTGGCTGAATCCTGGCTGAAAAAGGGAATAAAGGAGGCTAAAGTGACCATGCCCTGACCTGGATGGCCCAGGCTAGCCTGATCTCATCAGATCTCAGAAGCTAAGCAGGGTCGGCGCTGGTTAGTATTTGGATGGGAGACCACCAAGGAATACCAGGGTTGCTGTGCAGGCACTGGCAAACCACCTCTGTTAGTCTTTTGCCATGAAAACCCCAAAAGGGGTCACCATAAGTCAGCTGCAACTTGATGGCACTTTACACACACAAAGCGACCATGCATTTTCGCCCATTCACAGCGGTCATTTTTCATCAGTTGCTTACTGTAGAAGTCATGTGTTTCTGTTAGAATTGAGAATGTGCTATTACCTGAGCTGAGCCAGGATATTGTTCCATATAGGTCCACAGCTTTGCCCAACTGTTTGTTCACTAACCCTTTGTGTTGCTTTCTTCTTGCCATCCCAATTGCCCAAGCAAAATGTTCCTCTCTTTTCATGATATACATCATGCTGTCAGTGGAGGGTGCTGTATAGCTACGGGAAGGGGAGACAGTAGCTGCTATAGTATTTGTCAGCTTCCAAAGATATTATTTTTTAAATAGTAGCATAGTGTTGAATGGATGTTTCCATCCCTTCATTCATCCTTTGTCCATTGTAATTTCATTTTAAGAGCTACCATAAAAGCCTAAGCCAAATACTCTTTCAATGTCAGACACAGTATAGGGAGACCCAGGTTACAAATATAAAAGTTAAAACAATTTTGATGCATATTGTAGGCTGTCTCCCCAAATCCTTTATTTCACATTTTTTCTGTTTTCCAAATCACTTATGATGAGGTTCTTGTCAAGACTGGGACACATTAAGGGCTGAAAATTGAAAGTAGAATCAAAGATGGCAACTCGTAAAATCAGTAGTTGACCCAATGGAAGAAGTTGATGCCCACAGGGCCCTGCCAAAGCGGCCAGCGATAAATTGATGGTTATATATTTTGAACCTGCAGTCATAAATAATAAGGCCAGGTCAGCTAAGGATTAGGAGAGGGAGATCAGCACAATATTTATATTGGTGTGAAGGTCATCAGTAAAATCTGCTGTGTAACAGCAATCCTTTGCTTATTCCACCTTTAGAGAAAATGTACAGGGAAACTGCAAGGAAGCTGTAGAACTATCTATCCCTTGACATTTGTGTCAAACTCCTGGCAACCACAAGATGAGAAATCCTGTAGGCTTACATTATACAGCTCAGACAGAAAACAGGAAGGTAGCGCTTCAAAGGCATATTTTTCAATACCTAGCCTCGAGCTGTTTCAAGAAATACTGAACACCTTTCTGGATAAGACTGATTTTCCTACAGCGATAAAAAACAAGCAGACTTCATTCATATGTGGTGGAAGTGTGAAAGAGCTATAACGTTCTGGACTGAAATCGTGAAATATCTGTCTGTTGGAATGGAGATTGATATTCCATGTAAACCTAAGATACTTTTGTTAAATTTAGCCCCTAACCTAACTAAAGATAAATGATGTATGGGGTTACACATGATAACTGCTGCCAGAATAACTTTTGCCAGACATTGGAAACAAAAAACAACTCCAAAGATAGAGGAATGGTTGGTTAAAGTAAAAGAAACATATATATTAATTAACAAACTGTAAATAAAATGGAAAATCTTATAATCAAGGGTGGGAAAGGACAACTTTCTGCGATGACAGTCTAGCTATTTTATAGAGGACTAAACTGTGAAGCTATAATATAGAAATTCCTCTGATTATTCTGTTGGCCATAGTGCCAGGCTTTTCAGCAGTTTCTGTTTCGAATGATCAGTTGGTTTGCAAAATCCTAGTTGTCCCCAAATCTGTACCCAGTTATGCTGCAATCTTCAACATACTCACCTGCAAGTAAAGACCCTAAAATACCACTTAGGTAAGTACCACTAAAATATTGGAGAACTTAACTTCTTCCTTAATGTGGTTAGCATTGCACAGTTATTCTCTTACCACTGAAAAGAAGATGTGATTACCAAATATTAACTGCAGCAGGAGAATTTGAGAAATAAGACTCTAGCCAAGTTTGGTTATGCCATGCCTTCCTGGATGTCTTCAGTTTTCATAGATGGAAGATGATCAGATTTGTGCATAAAACATGTATACTGGGATGTACAAATGGCAGCACTGGAATGAAGTATTTTTTATCGTTCTACATATAGTAAGATTTTGGGTTTTGCAAATGCACGGGAAAATAGCACTACTGTGACCAGTCCTATAACAAAACAACTGCAGACATAAGGATGGGCTTCAGATTCAAAAGTGCCACATGACAATTGGCACTTGGCTGAAATTCAGAACATAACCACCCTCTTCCATCTTTATATGCAACACACAGACCTTGATGGACTCTGAAGTGTTACAGAAATCAATCACAATGATATCATTATAATTATTCTCCTTTATTATCATTCTTCAGTTTGAAAAAGGAGCCAGGAGTCACAAGTAACGCTAATTGGCACATTTGCTTTATTTTTTAAAACAAACTGGGGTTGTATTTTCATTCTGTTTTTCTTTGTTTGTTTGTCTCCTTTAGTTCATTCCATCATCACATTGAAAAAGGGAGAAAAGAAAAAATGTTTGTTCTTTTCTTTTTCTTAACTCACTCAATGGGTTTGGACTCCTCAGATGAACGTAACATTGCACACACACTTGGAACAGAGAGAGAGAGAGGGAAAGAGAGAGAAAGAGAGAGCGCGCATTCGTGGCGGGCAGACAAACACACGCACGCGCAGACCAAAGAATTCTGATACAGTGCAAGAATTTTCCCAAAATGATTGGATCATCATTACCAAAAAACTCGCCATAACAACACCAAGAAACAAAATGTTTAAGCCACACTGTTTGACTGGGATTTTTCCTGCTTTTTTTTTTTCTTTAAATGTTTGCCACACAGAGAGAAAAAGGGTTCTGGGAGGGAGGAGAGGACAAAGGGGACAGACAGACTCACAGGTGTGAGTGGGAGCAGGTCAGATGGGAACAAGGAAGGGAGGGAAGGTACGGGGAAGAGGAGGGAGGGAGGGGCAACGGGGAGTCATTTCTTAGTGTTCAGGCATTTTCTTGGTCCGCCTTGCTCTCATCTTCTTTTGCTTCTTCCTGCTGGGCACTTTCAGAAGGTTTGGTTTCTTCTACAGCATCTAAGAGGCACAAACACACAGCCGTTAAGGGCATGCACGGAACAAGTCTAGTTTCATTAGGAGAGCGGGATGACCATATTACAATCACAAAGTGCCTGGCTCCTGTTTCTAGGCTCCAAAAATGTGTTGCTTTTCTTCATCTTGGGAACTTAGCATGGTGCTCTCCTCCTACTTCCTGAGCCCACCAGTCTGTGCCTCGCCAGCTTTTGGACATAGGGATCCTAATGGAATTTAGTACAATTGTGAATATGGGGCAAAGAATAAATGAGTTCACTAAACACAATTAAACTGTATACTAGCATGTCTGATGTGTGCGGATGTGGGGAAATGTGGCAAAAAGCACTAGATACACTACATACTAAAATTGAATGACTAACTCTGGCATTATCTAGTGGGGGAAGGAACAACTGGCACAGTTGAGGTAACACACACCAGAATGTGGTCTGGGTTAAACAAGAATCCAGTCAGAAGAGCAAAGATATATGAAATCAGTCCAAGAAGCCCTGATATATTCTTATCATGTCTCTGCAAAGGGTTATTTCTTGTTTTGCTTCAATGTACAGCTCTATTAATGTAATATAATATCCTTTGGGAAATTCTTTCCTTTTTGTTTGTTGAATTCATTCATGCTAGGTCACCTGGAATATAGGAATTTTAATCAACTACATTCCTTGTGTTTTAGTTCAAAACCCACAGGAATTCTATATTGTAAGCAATATATTATAAAGAGATGGTACTGGCCTACAGGATTTCAAATAATAGCCTAATAATGGTGATTCCCAATTGGTGGCTGTGGAATAAGTTTGAATGAATTACAAGATGGCTGGCCACATATTCCCATCAGACTTGCTTCCTCTCCTGTGAGCACAGTAAAATACAAATAATTGGAAGACCCACTTCTGTTTCCTTATACATTCCCAGTTTCTAGCAAGGTCAAAAATGTTGGTTGACTCTTACATGCCAACTAAACCAAAGACCCTCCTTGACTGATGAAAAGACGTTTATTCCCCTCTAGAGTAAATTAGGATCTAGTTAGAGCAGTTCCTTGGCAGAACAGGCTTCCTCAGGAGGTGATGGGCTCTCCTTCTTTGGAGGTTTTTAAGCAGAGGCTAGATGGCCATCGGACAGTAATGCTGATTCTATGACTCACTATGAATTTAGGCAAATCATAAGAGGGAGGTAGGATTGCCAGGTCCCTCTTCGCCATGGGCAGGAGTTTGGGGGCGGAGCCTGAGGGGGCGGGGTTTGGGGAGGGGAGGGACTTCAATGCCATAGAGCCCAATTGCCAAAGCAGCCATTTTCTCCAGGTGAACTGATCTCTATTGGCTGGAGATCAGTTGTAATATCAGGAAATTTCCAGGCACCACCTGGAGATTGGCAACCATAGAGGGAGGGCAAGGAGGGATGAGCCAGTGCTCAGCTCTTATGGCACTTTCTTGTGCACCCAGAGTAATGCCAATTGCCACTTCAGGGTCAGGAAGGAATTTTCCTCCAGGCCAGATTGGCCCAAGGATGCTGGAGGCGTTTTGCCTTCCTCTGAGCATAGAGCAGTGGTCACAGGGGCAGTGGGCAGGAGGTAGCTCTTTATTTCCTGCATTGTGCAGTGGGTTGGACTAGATGATCCTTGAGGTACCTTCCAGCTGTATGTTTTTATGTTTCTCGTGCTGGGACGTTCTGGCTAGGACTGCCATCCTCTAGTTGGGGCCTGGAGTTCCCCTAGAATTACAACTGACAGATACCAGTTCCCCTGGAGGAAATGGCAGTTTTGGAGGGTCAATTCTATGGACTCACACACCCACTGAGTTCCCTTTCCCCCAAACTCTGTCCTCCTCAGGCTCCACCCACAAATCTCCAGGAATTTCCCAAGCCAGAGTTGGCAACCCTATTTCTAGCACCAATGTTCTTCTTTATTCTTGAAATCAATGAGAAATCCTCTGCATCAAAATACAGATGTAGTTAAAACATAATCAACAACCCCTTTCTCTACAAACACCAACTTCACTATGTGTTTCCTTGAAAGGCCAAGGATGGTACACATACAGGTTTTATCAGTAAATGAATGAATATTATGAATAAATACAACCCTGATTGCTATAAAGCAGAGGGAAGCAGGAGGGGTAGCAGTTCTGAGAGAGGAGAGCATTCCCAGCTGCCTTCACCTACGCTGTGTACTAATGGCTTGTAGGCTCTGCTCCAAGTCCTTCTCCTGCCCTACATTGGTGAAATTAGGTTGAGTGGATTTCCGAGTAAAAGCCGTCTCTTGGGATTGGCCGAGCTCCCTTTGACTTGCCAAGATTAATTAAACTGGAGCAGACAACAGCACATTGCCACTGATCTTTTCTTGTGGTTGGTGGCTTTGGGCTTTATTTTTGTGGGCTTGTTGTTTTTGTTGGTACTTTTGTGGGATCTTTAAATGATCAACCACAGTGCCAGTAAAAATAAATCATATCAGCTCTCCAGATTCTTTACAACAGCCCCAGGAGATTAGTCCTTCACGGTTCTCATATTTATAGCTGACAGTGCTCACTCAAAAACAACCATCTAGTTCCCCTGACATTCATCGCATCAGCCATTTGACTGGCGTATATCCACCTTGACCTTTGTGGTATCTCATTGTATTAGAGTCACTTAAGACAGTATAGCACAGCATTTATTTCTGCATGGCCTTTTGGAGTGTGAAACATTCTGTAAATGTGTGTTTTTAACTTTTTATTTCTAACAATGTTTAGGCTTGTGTAAAATCATGAATGGGATGTAGAATGGTATAATACAGCTCTATCTTGTCAGATCTGGGTAGCCAAGCAGGGATGGGAGACCACCAAGGAGGACTTTGCAGGGGAAGGCAATGGCAAACCACCTCTGCTTAATCACTTGCCTTGAAAACCTGCAGCTGCAACTTGATAGCACTTTACACACACAGTATCACGAGCATATGTGTTTAGGATCAAGTGATACGACTGCATTTTCCAAACATAATCTAAATTCTGCTCACAGCCAGTGTGGTATAGAGGACAAAGTGTTGGACTAGGATCTGGAAGGTGCAAGCTTGAATCTCCACTCTTCCATGGAAGCTCACTGGGTGACTTGCCAGCTACTCTCTCTCTCTCTCTCTCCCTCTCAGCCTAACCTTATCTCTCAGTGTTGTTATGAGGATAAGAATGAAGGAGGAGACAAATGTTATAAGCCATTTTGGGTTCCCATTGGGTAGAAAAGTGATGTATTCCACACTTTAAGCATTAGGTGAGCATTCATTTAACAAGGCTGCACCAAGGTCAGAGGTACTAGCAAAGATAACCTATCACAAGAGAAAGAATGATGGCCAAAACCACCCTCTGGAGCAAGATAAAACAGGTCTCTCTTTAATATTTATTCCTACTAGAAAACATTTACCATCTGCTCTGACCTCAGCCCAAAAGGCCCCTGGGTAGCTAACATAACTCACAAGTAAAACACATACAACTCCAAAAAGCAGCAGACATCAAAGTAATCATTACCAAAATTAAAAAAAAAATGTGATATAGCAAATCAGAGAAGTAGCAACTAAGGCTGTCGATTCAGCAAATTCGGCAAATTTCTGGTTCGGCACCCTCCTCTATATAAGAGCCCTGAAGGGCTGTCGTATAGAGGAGGGTGCTCAACCAGGAATTTGCCGAATCGACAGCCTTAGTAGCAACAGCGCAACTCCCCAGATGGAATAATAGGAAGAGTTTTTATGGCCTTCCTCAATGAGCTTAGTGAAGTGACCAAGCAAGTCTTCCCAGGCAGAGCACTTTAGAAAAAGACTTACTCTTCACCACTAGAGACTTCATGTCTCAGAACAGTACACCTGGAGCAGAGCTTCAGCTTAGCAAGGAAGGGGGCAGAAACATTATTTCGGGTATTCTGGTCCTCAAAATCTATTCATGCTAGGGTTGCCAGGTCTGGGTTGGGAAATATCTGGAGTTTTGGGGGGTGGAGTCTGAGGCGGGCAGGGTTTCGAGAGGGGAGGGACTTCAATGCCATAGAGTCCAGTTGCCTAAGCAGCCATTTTCTCCACGGGAACTGATTTCTATCACCTGGAGATCAGTTGTAATAGCGAAAGATCTCCAGCCACCACCTGGGGGTCAGCAACCCTAATTCATGCGCAAGTTTTTCTACTTAACAAATTCTGCACCAATTCTTTTCTCTTTTTTTCGCCAAGTGGTCCTATTCTTTTCATTGTGACCAATCTAAATCTGCTTTGGTAAGAGTGTTATTCTTATGATTCACTGTATACCCAATCTAGGATCTAGATATGATTTTGAACATGGTCGCCCTGCATTCGGGGGCACCAGAGCCGTGGACTACAGTCACTGATTAATTCTCATACAAGCACATCTTGTTTTGATGTAAAAGCTGCCGTTACCGAATCTGAAGGGCAAACAGGAAATACTTTGGTGTAAAAAGATGAAAATATAGTTTGTAGCAGATTAGTCCTACTAGCTTGCTATGTACTAGAAGCTGCTAGAATTCAGCTTCTTAGGAACAGAAGTTTCATTTTCCACTTCCAGTTCAGTTTGGATCCTACTAGCAGGCAATTCGGGTCAAGGTTCCCTCCCAATGTTCCTTTTACAGTTATAATAAAGTTACCAGATGGTTATGTACCTTTTCTGTGGCTTCCTTGTCATCAGGGCAGACTGGGAGGCAAAAACGGCCCTGGAAAGAGCCTCACTCCTAATGGAACAGGGAATAGGAAGACTAGGGTTCACACACACACCCCAACAGAAGGGGGAAGGAAGGGACAGGCTGCTACAGCTTCTGCCCAGCTTGCTCCCATCCTCATGGTGCTAAGAGGGAGCAGCCAGGTTGCAATGGAAGAAGCTCCCACTGGCTTCTGCAAGGCAGAGGCCACCAGCTTGTGCTGGCAGCTCATGTCTTCCTTGCACAGCATGGCGCTGCTGGCTCCTGAAAAGCAGGGCAGGCAGATTGCATCTGCCTCACATAGATCGGGGCCATTGGCTCCTGCAACACAGGGACCAGTGGCCTGTGGCAGCAGCTCTCGCCAGCTTGGCAGGGTCCACCAGGTCATGGCAGTGGTGATGCCCACCTGCTTTGTGTGGGCTGCTCCATAGGGTTGCCAGCTCTGGGTTGGGAAATACCAGGAGATTTAGGGGGTGAAGGCTGAGGAGGTCAGGGTTTGGAGAGGAGAGGGATTTCAATGCCATGGGTTCAATTGCCAAAGGGGCCGTTTTCTCCAGGTGAACTGATCTCTGTCGCCTGGAGATCAATTGTAATAGCGGAAGATCTCCAGCCACCACCTGGAGGTAGGCAACCCTAGAAATACTTGGAAATTTTGGGGGTGGAGCCTGTGGAGGGGAGGGTTTGGAGAGGGGAGGGACTTCAATGACATAGAGTCCAATAGCCAAAGCAGCCATTTTCTCCAGGTGAACTGATCTCTGTCACCTGCAGATCAGTTGTAATAGCGGGAAATCTCCAGCCACCACCTGGTAACCCTACTGCTCCGACATCAGGAAAGCCTCAGCATGGGGGCAGCCCTCCAAGCCCTCATCCCTCCGGGTCTTTCCCCTAAGACAGACTTAATGACCAGACTGTCTCTGCTCTTCTTAATATGTAACTCTGGTGAAAAGTATGGGAGCCTTCTGAAGCACATAGAAAAATTCTTTGTGGACTAGAAAATACACAAGGTACAAGAGCTTGACCTAAGCAGTGTCTTGGGCTTCATTGGAAATCACTTCAGAGTACTTTAGTTCAGTGAACCAAACCTGAGACATAAGGCTACTCAGTGGTGAAGAATTTAACCTGCGTGCCCCAGCAAGTGTGAAAATTATTCAGCTAGACTGGAGCTTACTTAGCAGTCAATAGCATTTCAGATCCCCACAGGAAATATTTAACCTACCTTACAGGATTGTTGTGAAGATATAATGGAGGACAGAAGAATGATGTAGGACACTTTGGGTCCCCATTGGGGAGAAAGATGGGGTATAAATGAAGTAAATAAATAAATATTATTCAGTGTCTGTGTGGCAACCACCTTTGACCTAGCCTAGCCTCTGCTCACACCAGCTAAATTTGATAACAGTCCTTATGGAGATATCGTGACTATCTTACAAAATCCTTTTTTACAAAATATAGAAAACAATTCAATCAGACAGCATAAGACATCCAATAAACAATGTAATTGTTATAGAATTAGAAAAAAACCAAACAAGGGGACCTGCAACGACTTCCAGGGAGCATCTTGTTTTCGCTACCCCACTATTTCCTCTATTCCTTCCAAGAAACCCCCCATAGCCTCTCCTGATTTCCTGCTTCCTTCTCTCCTTCCCATCTATCTGCCAACCTACCTTTATCTGGCCCCCTATTCTTTAGCTTTTTTTCCTTGCCTTTCCCTGGCAGGTTCTCCCCAGCACAACCATGTTGTGCAGTGCTACTCTCCAGTCTGGCCAAGACCCAGTTTTGCAGTGGGAAACCCTTGAAGATTTGAGGGGGCTTCACTTTCTCCTGTATCCCTCTCCTCACACTATTTCCTCTTTCCTTCTTCCTGGCAGGTCCCATACCCTCACCTTTCTATGATTCCTTCTCTCCTTCCCACCCACAAAACCAGCCTACTTTTTATCTGCCCCCTATCTTCAGGTATATTTATTATTTGTTAATTTTGTTTATGCCCCACCATTCTCCACAATGAGTACCCAAAGTGACTTACATTATTGTCCCCTCCTCCATTTTATCCTCACAATCCTAAGAGGTAGGTTAGAGTCCGTGACTGGTCCAGGGTCACCCAATGAGTTTCCATGGCAGAGAGGGAACCCAAACCTGGATCTCCCAGATCCTAATCTGAAACTGTTGATCGGTAGCAAGCAACCTGTCCTGGGTGACTCGCAATTCAGGTCACAACAAATCTCCTGGTAGTTGCTGGTGGCCCTGGCCCTGATGAGTCTTCCTTGAAAGGCCAAAGCAGTTCTGGAAAGGGCCTTGCATTCTCTTCCTGCTTTTTACTGACATAAACCAAAGCTTGAATGGCGCGCTGCTGTGGTTTCCTAACAGCCATCGAGGGAATCCATTCTGAAAGTTATAGGTGCTGCTTCTGTTATGGGGGGGGGGGAGTTTAGATTTTTTTTTTTTTTAAGATTTCAGGTTTTTCTGCAAACCTGGAGCTTTTATCAAGTTTCTCCAGATTTAGGCATCCACAGGTGTGGCCACACTGAGTATTAGATGTATTGAAGCAAACAAAACTGCCTAAGCCATGACACATTAATGCAGAAAGTGTATTGTAAAGATGGAAAGTGATACACACAATAAGCATTATGATAGACTACCATCCTGTTCTCTTATAAAAGCATCCTTTCAAGCCATTCCTACATACTACAGTACTAATCCCTATTATAAACATGCCTTCCCATACATTTCTGTTTTGCCCATTCTGTGAAATACTAAGATTGATATAAGAAATGATAGAAAAACATAATGCCTTCTACAAATATAACCAGGGCCCATCATAAAGTCTTTCTATGTATCTTGCTGAATTACAGCACCTGGCACAGCAGTGCAATTCCCCAAACCTGAAGATGTTGCATAATTACTTGTTCTGTGGTTTGAATGATGAAGCCCTGCAGAAGTCCCTGTTTGAAAATAAAAAGCTGCTCCCATTTCAAAATGCACAGGAAGAAGCACTGTCCATCAAGGAAGCAGCCGCAAGCCACCCACCAAGTGCATTTGACAAGACGTCCACCTTGCTGTGAGGCCAGCTGACCAGAAATCTGATACACAACCTGTGTCTATTTATATGATGCAGCACAACAGCACCCCTCCCAAACCTAACAGTTGCTGTGCAGAATCAGAGACCCAGAGACCCAAACAAGTGCCTCCAGTGCTGTTTAAATTCATGGACAGCCCCACAAATGATGGCCATGCTAGTTTAGAGATGCACAGGGCTGCTTTTGTAACCAGATGGAACATACTGAGTGAGCCAGGTGAAGGTGAAACTAGCCACTTTCAGGAGTATAGCAGAAATGGTGAAACTAGCCACTTTCAGGAGTATAGCAGAAATGATGTTAACTTTGTACCTGCAAAGCAGCTGCAACACATTCTCTGTGTGTATGTTTGTGTGTGTGTGTACACACACCAAAACATCAGTAGAATCATAGAGTTGGAAGGGATCACCAAGAACATCTAGTCCAACCCCTGCACATTGCAGGAAATTCACAACTACCTCCCTCCCACACCCCCAGTGACCCCCCTACTCCACACCCAGAAGATGGCCAAAAAAACAACAACCCTCCAGGATCCCTGGCTAATCTGGCCTGGAGGAAAATTGCTTCCTGATGCCAAATGGTGATTGGCACTACCTTGGGCATACAAGAAAGGGCCACAAAAGCCAAACACTAATGATGGCCAAAATGCCCTCCTTCTCATGAATTGCCTAAGGTCATAGAATCAGCATTGCTGACAGATGGCCTTCTAGCCTCTTCTTAAAAACCTCCAGGGAAGGAGCACTTACCATCTCCCAAGGAAGCCGGTTCCACTGAGGAACCACTCTAATTGTTAGAAAATTCTTCCTAATGTCTAGATGAAAACTCTTTTGATTTAATTTTAACACATTGGTTCTGGTCCGACCTTCTGGGGTAACAGAAAACTCGGCACCATCATGACAGCCCTTCAAGTACTTGAAGATGGTTATCATATCCCCTCTCAGTCTTCTCCTCTTCAGGCTAAACATACCCAACTCCTTCAACCTTCTCCTCTTCAGGCTAAACATACCCAGCTCCTTCAACCTTTCTTCATCGGACTTGGTCTCCAGACCCCTCACCATCTTTGTTGCCCTCCTCTGGACACGGTCCAGATAGTCTACATCTTTCTTAAATTGTGGTGCCCAAAACTGAACAGTACTCTAGGTGTCTAATGTTGTCATTTGAGAGTGTACTGTTCATTATGATGAACAAAAGCCTCTAATTCTCACACATGATGCTTTTCTGTATGGTTTTGGGGCTGACCTGAATTGCAGTTGAATCAACAAAATGACTCAAACATAATAGAATTATTCCCAGATCAATATGGAGGCTCTGGCCATTGTGGTTGGGGTGAAGAAATTCCATGATGCTGTCTATGAATAGCCATTCATTATTGCCAATGAACATAAGCCATTGTTGGGACTGTTTGCCTCTACCCAACAGACACCTCAAATATTGTCACCATACGTGCTTCATTGGGCAAGCATTTGGAATGCATATGACTCCATATATCATTGCACTTCCAATGCAAAAACAGGCAAAGTTAGTTAGTTTTATTGTTACGGTCATAGACCAGCACAGTAAAAACAGGCAAATATTATTTGTAGGTTCCTGTCACAAACCTGAGAATTCTAGCTCTTCTCATTGCAAAGATATATTTAAAACTATTTTTAAAGAGAAGCATGCATTAATCATGGTTGGAACCATTTTTTCTCCCAAACTTGGGAGAACTTGTGACAAATTCACGATTTGCTTTTCTCCCAAATTTGAAGGTAACAAATTGAATTATACAGTTGGTTTACCACAGAGTAAATGTATCTTGTTGACTAATAGCAGTTTAGGTACCCAACATTTTATAATGAAGTAATGCAAATGATGGTAAGCGTGTGTACTAAAACATGCGTGCTAGCCAAGATGCTTCATTTTCCTCCTGTTAAAATGCGCCTTTCAAGTGCATCTTTCCTTCCAATTAATGGACTATGTGGGTGGGGCAGTTCATTGTACTGGTCCCAAGAGATGCTTGCTGTTTTCTGACCCAGTTATGCGCTCTACAAATCCACCTAGGCAAGCTCCTGCTCCAACCTTCTTCATGAATAGATGGAAGCTCAGTTTGGGCTTCTTCTCCCTGCTTTCATCTACCTACAGCCTGTGGAAAGGCTCCCCCCCACACACACACACATCAGCCATTTATTCATGGAAGGTTTTGCATTGGATTTGCCACTCTTTAGATTCAATTTCCCCCCATCCATATTCTCAAAACTCAACAATAAGCCGCCATGCAGAGTTTTGAGAATTCAGATGGGGGAAATGTGCATCTATAGAGTGACAAATCCAATGCAAAACCTTCCATGAATAAATGGCCATCATGTGCCATGAGGGAGGCAACCAAGGGAGTGAGCTTTCATATGCAAGAGGTTGTTAAGGGGAGCTAGAATCTCTGCTCCATTGCAAGGCATCTCTCGGCGTCTAGACACCAGCTGCCTGGTTGCCATGGAAACACTCCAACTTTGGCTGATGGGCAAGAGCGGTAATGTCTCTCCAGAGAAATTGGGGGGGGGGAGGGAGAGAAATTGAGATGCTCTTTGTGAATACGAAGGCGTAACCCTATTACAACTGTGTTTACTTACTGGTAACAGGGGAAAGCCAGAGCCACCCATTTCTCTCCACAGCCGCCTTCCGCTACAGAGGCAGCTCTGGGATTTGAGCGGACATCTGGGACATGCCTCGCTGCTCATTCCTGCTGTTTCCCTCCCCCATCCTCTCTCCCCCTGAGTGCTCATTCAGTACATCAGAGCTTCCTCCATCATCACAGACACCTTAATTGTATGGAAAGGAACACCCCAGGGAGGGGACGGCAGACTGTCAGGTGCATTGAGTGCTGTTCTGAGGGAAGAGCCCCCCCCCCCTGATGGATGCCCCTCTCTCCTTCTCTACTGGCACTCCAACTTCTGAGAAAAATGACACACTGCTTAGCTGGCAACACTTCTAACATCCTGACGGGGTATTTCATCAGTGCACTTGTTTTAGTGAAGTCAGCTGTTAAGTGAGAACATGCAGTACTGTGGGATGGGATGAAGAAGGGCAGCATGGGCCGACTGAATCTTTCAGGTGTCCTGTACAAGTCCACTTCCACACAAGATTCAAAGTTAGGAAGACCACGGTATTGCCTCCTTTAAACAGTACCAGCTGGTCTACCAGTTGTCAATGTAGAGGAAAGAGGAGTGTGTGAGAGGGTGGGGTGCCCTTCACTATGGTGAATATGGTGGTAGTTTGTGGCAGAATGAGTATTTAATCTCATTAAGAACATAAGAAAGGCCCTGCTGGATCAGACCAAGGTCCATCGAGTCCAGCAGTCTGTTCGCACAGAGGCCAACCAGGTGTCTCTAGGAAGCCACAAACAAGATGACTGCATTCGCTGAGTTTTCCTTCCAGCATTCTCAACATTCTCTGAGTTTTCCTTCCAGCAAATCTTGCTGTTGACCAAAGCTGTGGGTATTCTTCGAGCATAAAAAACACCATTGACTAAAAAAAGAATCAGCACTGAGGAACCTTGCTTAGCTTGCGTACCAGTCCATTTCCACTTACAATGTGCAAAACTTTTAAAGTTTAACCCCATTACAATTGCATTCGTTTTCTGGGGAAAGCCAGAGTCAGTCAGTTTTAAATACTTTTGTCCTCCTTTCTTCCATGCTTTCTTCCTTCTGTCTTGCATTCCTTCTTTTATTTGTTTAATATATTTTATCCAGCAGAGAAAAAAAAATTTCCAATGTGACTTCCAAACATAAAAATTACCAAACCCCCATAAAATTCACAATAAAATTAATAAAATAGCAAAACAAAACTAAAAGTGAGAGTTATAGTGCAATCCTAAACATTACACCCTTCTAAGCTGATTGACTTAAATCCTTAATAGGATTTTTAAGTCCACCCTTCTAAGTTCACTGAATTCAATGTTTAGAAGGGTATAACTCTGCTTAGGACTGCACAGTAAAATACCAGCAACTACAAGTTAAAATGTTAAAGATGGAGCCATCAATAAATTTAAACAGCTCAATCAATCAATCTTTATTAAAAACAGTCATACACCAGCACAGCTCTTCAATCTAAACAGATCATTGAGAGAGTGGATAGAGATAATAAGATGGTAAAAAAAAGAACACCCAATAAATTGCTATAAAACACTTCCAAAATGCCTGTGGAAACAGGATGGTCTTGACCTGGCATTGCATGGTTGCTGAATTTGGTGCCAGGCACAGATTTATGAGGAGTGAATTCCATAATCAAGAAGCCACAACAGAAAAGACCTTGTTTTTGGTAACCACTCTTCTTATCTCTGATGGGAGGAGCCTACGATGCAGAGTCTCCTACAATGATGTAGCTTATCAGCCAGGTTCCCATGGCAAGTTCATATATTTATGTAGACTAATAAGATGTTTTATTAAGACAGTATATAAGCAAATGAAATAATAAACATAAGTGGATTCTATAAAAGTATGAATGGCTAGGATCATTCCATGAAAAAGAAAAAAAATAACAAGAGTATTCATATCAGTTGGATGGCTTTTGCCTAACAGCCCATTCCTGAAGGGGAGCTGAGGGGCCTTTGGAGCCGGTGTGACCCCATGCCAGCGTAGGTGCCACTTTATCATGAAAAAGGTGGCACCTACGCTGGTGTGGGCGCAAACACGCTGATGTCTGGACGCCGCCAGGCACTGCCGCCAGCACAGCCTTGCCAGTAGGGATTTCCCTTTAGGCAGCTTTCATAGCCCTTTTGCCCCAGGAATGCCCCCTTGAGCAGCAGCAGGGCTGCACCACCTTTTCCAGTGGCGCAGCCCTGTGGTAGGCAATGGGGGATTTCCCCCCTTTCCGTTTTTTTTTTTCATTTTTGATTGTCTCTTTTTGCCTCCCAGACACCACACATCTGTCCCCCCTTTCTGGATTGGGCTGTTAGCCTCAGTCTGACCAATTGAGCATATATAAGAGAAAGGTTATTCTGAATCAGATATCCTGTGTGCTGTTTTCGACACTCTCGGTTACATAGTAACTCTCGGTTACATAGTAAACCAACTATTGTGAGTCACTTACCGTGCAATTTTATGTATTCAGTATCGAATCCCACTTTATTCCGTAGGATTTAATCCCAGATGAGTGTGCATAAAGTGATAGAACTCCCCCCGGATCACTGGATTAGGAAAAAAAGGTGCTGTTGATACAGGACGATCACAGTATCCTGTTTTTAAGGTTGTGCATTACTAGCATATGGCATTAGATGGGAACTGTGCAAGTTGCTAGCAACATTTACAAACAGTACAAAAATGTGCTGGTGTACACATGGCCAAGCCAAGCCACACCTCAAGACTGCATTAGAACAGCATTCAAACTAGAATTCACATGCTTGGGGAACAAAGCTTGATTTTTTAATTTGTTTTTGTTTTTTACAATTACTTCATTGAAGAATGGTGGTGTCCCCCCCGCCCAAACCCACATTGGGACTTTTCAGTATTTTGTTCCATTTTGCTCCCCCTCCGTTCCTTTTATGAATATGGAAAATTACTGGTTATCAGTTCTTTTGCCTTTATACCAAAATACCTTTATGTCTTCAAGTCGGTTAGTTAGCTTCATCCTGTACACAAAAACAGAAACCTTTTGTGGAGGTCTGGAAAAATATTTTTAAACCTTTACTAAAACAAAACAAAACAAAAAACCTAGTTTTTTGTTTTGTTTTGTTTTAGTAAAGGTTTAAAAATATTTTTCCAGACCTCCACAAAAGGTTTCTGTTTTTGTGTACAGGATGAAGCTAACTAACCGACTTGAAGACATAAAGGTATTTTGGTATAAAGGCAAAAGAACTGATAACCAGTAATTTTCCATATTCATAAAAGGAACGGAGGGGGAGCAAAATGGAACAAAATACTGAAAAGTCCCAATGTGGGTTTGGGCGGGGGGGACACCACCATTCTTCAATGAAGTAATTGTAAAAAACAAAAACAAATTAAAAAATCAAGCTTTGTTCCCCAAGCATGTGAATTCTAGTTTGAATGCTGTTCTAATGCAGTCTTGAGGTGTGGCTTGGCTTGGCCATGTGTACACCAGCACATTTTTGTACTGTTTGTAAATGTTGCTAGCAACTTGCACAGTTCCCATCTAATGCCATATGCTAGTAATGCACAACCTTAAAAACAGGATACTGTGATCGTCCTGTATCAACAACACCTTTTTTTCCTAATCCAGTGATCCGGGGGGAGTTCTATCACTTTATGCACACTCATCTGGGATTAAATCCTACGGAATAAAGTGGGATTCGATACTGAATACATAAAATTGCACGGTAAGTGACTCACAATAGTTGGCTTACTATGTAACCGAGAGTGTCGAAAACAGCACACAGGAGATGTGAACTCTACTGAGAAGGATATCTGATTCAGAATAACCTTTCTCTTATATATGCCTTGGAGGTTGGGGATGGGGAATAGAAACTCCTTCAGTAGAAGCACCTGCATGATTTTGGCTGCCAAGTATGGATTTCTAACCACCACAGCTGTGAAGTATTTTGCACATTGAACAGCTGGACTATGTAGGCCTGGATATGTTTCCAGCTGTGGGATGACATCTGGCAGCTGGTAAGGAGATGCTTTACATGAGTTTCAAAAAGCTATTGCTACCCAATGTGGTTGTGCTCTGCACAGATCATTTTTCCCCAGCCCTTTGGAGTATTCTGGAAGGTGCTTTGAGAGTGCGGTGTAAGCAGTTAAGGTAGCAAGATGGATGCTTGAGATCCCTACTTTTTATAGAGATTGTGAGTCAAATGCAGCCTGGAATGGTATAGTTCAGGAAGGATTGTTCTGTTTCATCTTTTGTGAATCAGACTGGAGTTTGCTGTTTGGGATAGAAAGGCAAAGATCACCCTTAGCTCGGGTTGCCAACCTCCAGATAGTAGCTGGAGACCTCCTGCTATTACAACTGCTCTCCAGCCAATAGTCAACAGGATGGGCTATCCAATAACAAAGCAATAAGGTTTGGATTTCAGAAATCTGACAATAAGCAGAAATCTAAAAATAGAGAAAAATGAAGCTGAAATAAACGTTAAGCATTACACAATGACACATTATACAATGCAGAAATTACATACTTACAGCAATAGTCCTTATACCTTTTTGTGTAAAGTCCCATCAAGTTTCAGCTGACTTAAGGCAACCCGGTAGGGTTTTCAAGGCAAGAGAAAAACAGAGGTGGTTTGCCATTGCCTTCCTCTGTATAACAACCCTGGTATTCTTTGGTGGTCTCCCATCCAAGTACCAACCAGGACCAACCCTCCTTAGCATCTGAGATCCGTTGAGATCAGGCTAGCCCATCCAGATCAGCCCCCCCCCATACCTTTATCAAAGCATATTTCTGAAATGTTTCATTACAATACATCCCTAATTACCTGAGTAAAAATGCCCTCCTGAATAATACAGTTTTGCCTAGTATGTGAAATGCCAGGATGGTGGGAGCCTTCCTAACCTTCTCAGCAAACCATTCCACAAGATAGGGGCCACAACAGAGAATACACATGCATGGGCAGTACTTGATTTTGCTCGATTGCCGGGTGGAAACTGCAGAAGGCCCTGCTCCAATGTGTGAAGTTATCAAGGCAGAGTATAGTGAGGGAGGCAGCCCCACAGATATGAGGAACGAAGGCTATGAAGAGCTTTATATAGACAATATCTTGAATTGAGTCTGGTAACTGCTGGGCAGGTAAAGGAGTGACAGCAGAGTGAGAGTAATATGCCTTCTCTGCTTAGCTCCTGATAATAACCTAGCTGTGGCATTCTGTACCGACTAGAATTTCTGAGTTGACTTCAAGGGGAGACTTCTGTAGAGTGCATTACAGTGGTCTAATCGCAATATTACCATGGTGTGGATTCAAGTAGCCAGATAGGCCATCTCAAAGTAGGGGGCCATCTTCTGGACTAGACTCAGTTGGAAGAAAGTAATTTGTTTGTTTGTTTTTGCATTAACTTGTTTCTCCAACAGCAATGTTGAATCCAGTATAATCTCTGGACCCTTAACTGAGTCAGCAAGAGTCAGCTGAACCCTATCAAAAATGGGCAGCAAATTGTCTTTCAATATCTCTGCAGTCCTAACCAGCATCACTTCTGTCATGTCTGGGTTCAGGTTCAGTTTGTTCACATTCAGCAATTTAACCACAGCAGTCGGGCATTGGGTCAGGACCTCTACTGCATTATCAGGGGATTTGGATTGTGAGATATAAAGCTTTGGTCACATTATGAGAAGACAACAGTCACAGAAAAAGACAATAATGCTAGCAAAAGTTGAAGGCAGCAGGAAAAGAGGAACACCCAACATGATATGGATTGATTCAATCAAGGAAGCCACTGCCTTCAAGGCCTGAGCTAGGCTGTTAATGATAGGATATTTTGGAGGTAGGTTTGCCAGCTCTAGGTTGGGAAATACCTGGAGATTTTGGGGGTGGAGCCTGAGGAGAGCAGGGTTGGGGGAAGGGAGGGACTTCAATGGGGTATAATTCCATCGAGTCCACCTTCCAAAGTGTTCATTTTCTCCAGGTGAACAGATCTCTGTCGTCTGGAGACCAGTTGTAACAGTAGAAGATCTCCAGCCACCACATGGAGGTTGGCAACCCTATTTGGAGGTCATTAATTATTAGAGTTGCCATAGGTCGGAAGCAACTTGACGGCACTTAACACAGAGATGAACACATAAACACATGAAGCTGCCTTATACTGAATCAGACCCTTGGTCCATCGAAGTCAGTACTGTCTACTCAGACTGGCAGCGGCTCTCCCGGGTCTCAGGCAGGAGTCTTTCACATCACCTACTTGCTTAGTCCCTTTAACTAGAGATGCCAGGGATTGAACCTGGGACCTTTTGCATGGCAAGCAGATGCTCTACCACTGAGCCATGCCCTCCCACACACAAAGAGCTGGGTGTCATCAGCATATTAATGACATCCAGCTCCAAAGATACGAATGATTTCTTCTAAAGGGTTTACGCAGAGATTGAATAAAATGTACCCTGTGGAACTCCCAAAGACAGTTCCCACATTTAAGACAGCTGGTCCCCAACAGCAACCCTTTGAGTCCAGTCCATGTTGAAGAAATTAAACCAGCCCAAGAAACATCCCCTGATACCTGTTTCTGCTTCCAAATGCCTCAAAAGGCTGGCATGAGACCCTGGAGAGCCACTGCAGGTTTGAGTGGACAGTGTAGACTTTGATGGACCGGGGGTCTGATTCAGTGCGGGGCAGCTTCATGTGATCTACTGTATCTTTTCCCGATGTGCAAGTCATAACATAAGGTATTGCTTCAGATACAATTTCAAAACCAAATGAAATGAAATCGTGTAAACCATCTGTTGTACATTCCATTGTTCCATATGCATGTTATTAAAAACATATTAAAGTACTATGTGTTGCTGCAGCAAACAAAGCTGCACTAAGTGCATTTTGCTTTCTGCTTAAACATCACTGGATCCAATTCACAGTTTCAGATCCCTGCTTGATGCACCATAGTTAGCATAATGACCCCCCCATTCAGATGACCACACTAGTCATAATTGGTCCAATAAAACCATGTGGCTTCATGTGACATCTGAACTGAGCCACGGATGCAACCACTAGGTATTTCTTAACCTGCCTTGTGGAGAAATGACCTAGGTGACAACAAATGCAACAATTCTAGAGTATCTCATCAAAGATGAAATCACAACCACAGCAATAAGAAAATAATAATTGTTTACACCTAGACTATGTGGGTTCCAGACCATTCAAACTGGGTGGCACTTATTTCCAAATTAGCATTTTTTAGGATCATGCTGAAAGATTCTGGGACTGCAAAGTTACACACATTTATTTCAGGGTAAGCCCCACAGAACATAGAGAGAGGATTGGCTTCATAGTGGAGCCTTCAGGGCCTGCACAGTTCACTGACCATCTCCTGTGACTTCTGTCTCATAGGGATATGTATTCATATTTTAACTGAACAAAACCTGAACTAAAAACATCTCATTCTGGACGTTAGTTATTACATAGAGACTGAATTGAACAATTAATGAAAATTGATAACCTTTGTGAGCCTTTGGATCTGATGATTCTGGTGTCTGACTAGACTAAAGTCAAAAGAAAGGAGGAAAGGGAGAAGAGAATGACTCTGCAGCTCTGTAACCAACAGGGACATTTACAAATCAGCACAGTTACAAATATAAGTTGTCACCCAGGAGGATTGTGTCTTTCCAAAGTGGTGTTAATAATCAGTCATTAGATGGGGGGCATGCAGCTGATTCCATATGAGCACAGTGACCCTGTTTTCTTACTCTTCTCTCCCTTGCTGCACCTGCTCAGCGGCGGGGCAAACAATATTTTTGAGCACACCCTAAAACAGAGCCGGCAGTGTTCCAGATGGGGAAGGCAGAAACAATGGCAAATGCTGTACTTGCACATATGCACATACCCCAATGGTCAGCAGCACTACCACCAGAGGTAGACTAGAAGGGAAAAAATGGCCCTAGAAAAGGGCCTCATTCCCCCCAAAGGAGGGAGAGAGGGAGGAGGGGGAAGGAGGGAGGGAGAAAGAACCTGCCCAATCAACTCTGTATTTCTTTGCTATGCAGTGCTCAGTTAGGCCCCTCCTTCTCCATGGTGTGTGGGGGGCTGAAGGTGCCAGCTCATAGTGACTCACACCCACCCCACACAGGGATCAGACTGCCCCTTACTTGGGGCCAGGTAGGGTTGCTAGGTCTGGGGTGGGAAATACCTAGAGATTTTGGGGGTGAAGCCTGAGGAGGGCAGGGTTTAGAGAGGGCAGAGACTTCAATTCAATAGAGTCCAATTGCCAAAGTGGCCATTTTCTCCAGGTGAACTGATCTTTGTCGCCTGGAGATCAGTTGTAATAGCGGGAGATCGCCAGCTGCCACCTGGAGGTTGGCAACCCTAGGGCCAGGTGGCCCCAGCACAGGATGGCCCCCTCAGGCCATCGCCCCACTGGGACTTTTCCTGTTGGCATTAATTGCCAATCACCCCAATGGCCACAGAGGCAGACAAGAGAAACATTTTAAACTTGTACCACTGTAACCACAAGCACTATTTTGGGGGACGGGGGAACACAGGCAAATGGCACACTTACCTCCCCCCACCCCCCACACATCATGCAGTTTCTGCCATGGCATCCTCTTTCAAATATTTGTGTGCATTGTAAATTGTCCCCCCTCCCACACCAAATAGGTTCTTTCTATCTTCATAAAAAGCTCTTCTGTCTTTGGACAAACTCTCAACTTTATTTGAATAACTTGTTTACAGAGCTCTCTTAGCCCCTGCTTTCTCTTGCTCTGCTCAGGACCAAGAGAAGAGAAAAAGAGAGTGGCCTAATGTCCTGGCCTAATTCCTGGCTCCTCCCGCAAACTGCAACACAACCAGTTTTTTCCATTTTGCTACAACAGTAACACTCATGAAAGAGAGACAAACAGAAAAACCTAAGATCAGATGAGCCAAGATATGAGAGTTCAGTGATGGGGTTGTCTCATTGTCTTCAACTTTCCTTAAAAACAGGTGTGAGATATGCTGGTTTGGGGAGTTACCTCCCCCCCCCCCCCGCATGCTATTTCCCATCATAGGGAAATACCGATGATGAACCAGTTCCCTAAGGAACAGGGTGGGCTTCACCTTGCTGAAGGTCTTGGCCTTTTATGAATGGCTGTTTCCCTCACAGTCACCCCTCTGACTTCGGGTCTTCGTTTTGATTACCCATGCCGTTTCCCACCGTCAGAGGTCGCCTGGCTCTCCCCCTGCATTTTTCCACGCTTTGCCTGGGTTTTCAGGGAACCTGTTTTATCTCAAATTTAAAAACGCTGGCAAAATTCGGGGAAACACCGGGGGAGAGCGAGGTAACCTCTGTTGGTGGGAAACGGCATGCATAATCAAAACAAAGACCCGAAGTCGTCAGAGGGGTGACGGCGAGTGAAGCAGCTATGTACAAAAGGCCCTTCAAACAGAGGCTGGAGAACCATCTGTCTGGGATGCTGCAGCCTCCAATTTTCTGCATTGAGCAAGGGGTTAGATTATATGGTCCCTTCCAACCTTGCAAATCTATGAAGTGAATTATTGTAAAAAAACAAATGAAGTGGGGAACTTCTAATGCTTGTTTTCCTTACCAATTATATAAGGGTACTTAATTTTATTTGGTAAACATTAGCAATACATCTTTAATACAGCTCATTATCTTTTGTCTTACCATTCTCTTCTGATCATCTACACAAACACAGCTTATGCACAGAGCTACGCGATTGGCCTCTCTCATTCACTCGGAAACCCTGAATGGGAGCTTCCTGGATCCAGATTTTTATGTTGTTGTAAATTAAAGTTTAATGTGGGAGAAACCTAGCACGGCACTAGCTCTAATTTCTCAAAGTAACATAAGCAGTAGAGACACCTGGCACCAAAGTCCTTACTGCAGAACTAGCTGACAAGCCTGACCATAAATAATTCTGAGCTTAATTAAAACCTGGGTGAACTGTATATATCAAGAAAAAAAACCCTACATCTCAAAATTTATAATTTACAGGAGGGAATTTCCATACCCTGAATTTGTCTGAATAGTGTGCCAAACAAATAGCCATAAGCGGCAGCAGTCTTTCCATTGCTGCCTTATTTTAATTAGCACACAGGCTCTGTACATAAAAATTCAATTACTTGACTAACACATTCAGTCTTGGCATGAGAGCTCTAGAATGTCTGAATGGATACAGCAATTGGTTGCCGCTCCTTAATTATCAAATGAGCCCACATGTGTAGTAAAGCCCAGTTGCCGCCATTGTTTGGTGTGCCAAACAGCAGAGGGCACTGTTGCTATTCCCTGACTCAATAGCTATCTCATAAGGTTGCACAGGAACATCTGATTCATGAACTTCATGATAACTCGTACTTCTTTTTTTATATATTTTTTATTTTTATAATATAAAACGAAACAAACAAATACAATAATAACAAAAAATAAAAAGAAAACACAAAAAAGTATCAATTATAATTATACAAAGTTATAAAGTTCAACAAAGCCAAAATACCCTTTTGACCCTCCACCCACCTTAAAAAGTGACCCTTCACCTGACTTCCGCAGAAGTGTCTAAATAGTTTTAAAAGTTGTTATTAATAATAATATAAAAGTAAATACATTTGTTTCTATAACTCACTAACTAAAATAGTAAAATCCATTTTTGCCAGTTTGTCCCAATATGTGATGGCCTTTGCCCAAGTTTTTTTGAATTCTTCCATATCTTTTCTATGTAGGAATTCTGTTAATTTGGCCATCCTCATATACATCCATAGTTTCCCTCTCCAGTCACGAATTGAAGGTTTATTCACTTGCTTCCAAACTTTAGCTATTACAATTCTTGCAGCCATGATAACTCGTACTTCAAAGCTGTTGGTTAACAGATTGCACAACATGCCAACAAGCCAACCAAGCAATGTTATGCACACACCCAAATGGTACAGAGACCACCATGCAGGGTTATATAGTAGTGGGATGTGCCTCCTTTCACCTCAGTGTAAATCAGGAGCAAGTCCATTTAAGTATGTACAATTTACAATAGGACTGACAGTGCAATCCTGTATAGAACTACATGCTTCTAAATTCATTGACACCAAGCATGCAACTCTCTGCCTAGGGTTGCACTGTAAAATAAGTTTCAGGAAGTTTATTTTTCACCAGAAGAAACATCGGTTGTCTCCAACTCATTTAGAGAAGAACTGGTTTGTATACCTCGATTTTCTCAACCTTTACGGAGACTCAAACTGGCTTATAACCACCTTCCCTTCCTCTCCCCACAACAGATACCTTGAGAGATAGGTGAGGCTGAGAGAGTTCGGAGATAACTGTGATTAGCCCAAGGTCACCCAGCAGGCTTCATGTGTAGGGAAACCAACCCGGTTCCCCAGATTAGAGTCTGCTGCTCATGTGGAGGAGCAGGGAATCAAACCCAGTTCTCCAGATTGTACTCCTCCTGACCACTACACCATGCTGGCTCTAACATGTGACATGTGTAGCATGTAAACAACTGCCCACATGTGTATAAGTGCCTTGCCAATTTCAGATAACTGATGCAGAAGTAATGAGAAGTTAACTGGTCTAGATAATCTTGGGACAGGTTGAAACTTGAAAATGAGGGTGTGCCATTACAGTTATCCGGAAAAGAGAAGGGACATTGGGGGGAAAGGGCACTTGGAGAAGCAAAGCACAACGTCCAATAAATAAGAAAACATTATAAAGAAATAGGCTTCACCATAGAATCTCTATGGGTGGAAATACTAGGCCTGAATATGGGGAAGTAATACTGTCTGCTTCTCTTTGAAGCTGATCCTAAAATGAAAAGGCATAAGGAAGGTAATCAGTGGGGAAAAGCTGTGTGATAATAACTGACATAACTACTCTCATATTGATTCAGTAAATATGTGTTTGGGTGAAGAGATAAAACTCCTAGATGCCAGAAATGATTGAGACTTGGAGCACTTGGTCATGGAGGGATTAGAAAGGGGGATAATCTGGATTTGGTCCTAAATAGTTCTCAGGACCTGGAGTACAATGTAAGTGTTGTTGCACCAAAAGACACAGTGCAGCATTTACATGAATGCAAGGCTGCACAAAAAGTCCAACATGACCATGCTGGAGTTTAGAAGAGGAAACTTCTAAAAAAAGAAGGCATTAATCAAACAAAAGGTGAAAGATTTGGCAATATCAGATCCCTTCAGGAAATTATTTAAATCCACAATAATGAAAGTTTCGTGTATAGTACAGATTAGAACAGGTAGAAGAAGAAAAGTTGGTTTTTATATGCCGACTTTCTCTACCACTCAAGGGAGACTCAAACCAACTTACAATCACCTTCCCTTCCACTCCTCACAACAGACACCCTGTGAGGTGGGTGAGGCTGAGTGAGAGTGACTTGCCCAAGGCCACCCAGCTGGCTTCACGTGGAGGAGTGGGAAAAGAAATCCAGTTCACCAGATTAGCCTCTGCTGCTCATGTAGAGGAGTGGAGAATCAAACCCGGTTCTCCAGATCAGAGTCCACCGCTCCAAACCACCGCTCTTAACCAGTACACCATGCTGGTATTTCCCAACCCGAATATCAAAGGACGCCAACATGTTTATCAAGCAAAGTCAAAGAAGACATAAAAAGCAAGAAATCTCCCTTTAAAAATGGAAGTCTTGCCTAAAGATTATCAACAGCAAAGCAAAACAAATGTTAAATTGACAAGGAGAATATTAGAAGCATAAAAGCAGTAAGACAAAAAAACAACAACACTACAAATATATAAATACCTCCTATGATGCTGCTTCCTATAGTGCTGTTTTGAAATACCACTTTTCATTCTAGGTGGGGAAGTGGGACTGGAAGGAATGTGGTAGAGCTTCCCACCCACATGTACAACTGAGGAGGTGAGTCTGGAATCTATCACTGCCCCAGCTGATAGGCCTATCAGCAGCTTGAAAGGAGCTTCCAGACTTTCACAGCCAGTACTGCCAACTGACTCATGAGTGGGTCATGTTGTTCCTGGCACGGCAAGGCATCTCCAGCCAAGACCTACCAGCTGGAAAAGACTTCAGGAGAAGCCACAGCCAACCAGCAGCTCCACTCTGGGAAGAGAGAGGCTGAGCTGTGCCTTGCATCGGAGTGCACGAGCTCCGCACACAAAAGCAAAGATGTTCATGCAAGGAGCTCTTTTTACCAGTTTTGACTGGTAAGCCAGCTGTGGCTTTTTCCTGGGCAGAAAAGATCTGGCCACTGCAGTGCACGTCCTGGCTACCTCTACAATAGATTACTGCAATGTGCTGTATGTGGGGCTTCCTTTGAGAAGTGTTTGGAAACTTCAGTTGATACAGAATGCTCCCACCAGGACAGTGATTGGAGTGGGTTGCCCATCTATACTTGCTCCCAATTTGTTTCCAGGCACAATTCAAGGTTCTGCTCTTGACCTTCAAAACCCTATATGGTTTGGGACCAAGGTACCTGAAGAACCTCCTACTCTTTTATGAACCTGCCTGACCACTACGGTCGTCTTTGGAGGCCCTGCATCAGGTACCCACACCTTCTGAGATTAGGTAAGTGGGAACCCAGGAGAGGGCCTTCTCAGTTGTGGCACCAAATCTCTGGAACTCTCCCCAGTGAGATCCATCTGTCCCCTTCTGTTGCCATCTTCTGCCAGCAGATGGAGATTTTTTTTTTGTTTCGTTTGGCATTCCGTCAGTGATCCCTACTAGCTAAACAATGTTTTAATTGCAGTTTTTATGTTTCATATATGTTTAATTTTTCTAATGATGTGTGCTTTGGGGGGTTATTTTAATGGCTTAAAATATAATTTTATCATGTATGTTTTAAATTCTTAGCTGCATTAGTGGCCCTTGTAAGGGCAGAAAGGAGATACACATTTTGTAAATAAATCAAATAAAAATAAAGTTTGTTAGCATGTCTACAGATTTCTTGGTAAATGTCTTGGTATTATGAGGGCATGTCCTGTAATACAATGAGGATCTTTCTTGACCCAATTAGCAGCAATTGGTAGGAGGATAACAGAATTCCTGAGCTTTTAAAAAAAAAAATCAGTTACTTCATCTCTTTTTCTCAGGGCAATTTATCTTTTGCCATAAAACACAGTGTGAAAATGAAAGCGTAAATATGTTTTCTTTTGCCACTTTATGCTGTGTGGGAGTACCTTAAAGAAAAGTGACATACTTTAAGAATTAGATCTGCTGTTAAGGCCAAACCAGAGGTGATTATGAGAGATCCATTTTCAAATATACTCATACAGCCACTCAGGACTTAGTTCAGATACCTGTAAAATTCCTCCTTAAAACAGTGACTGGGAAGTGGCAGTTTGGGAAAACAGCACAAGAAGAAAAGGCTTTGAAAAAACTGCCCAGCCCTGTGCCTCCCAATCCAAACATAACCCTCCCAAGAACACTACCAGCATTTAAGAATCAAAAGAAGAAGAAGACTTGGTTTTTATATGCCGACTTTCTCTACCTTTTAAGGAGAATCAAACCGACTTACCATCTCCTTCCCTTCCTCTCCCCACAACAGACACCTTGTGAGGTAGGAGAGGCTGAGATAGTTCAGAAAGAACTGTGACCAGCCCAAGGTCACCCAGCTGGCTTCATGTGGAGGAGTGGGGAAAACAAAGTTCACCAGATAAAAGTCCACCGCTCTTAATTACTACACCCCACTGGTGGTCCCATCACAGATCTCCCATCTTCTCATTCAGCCATTCCTTTATTTGCTCATCCAGTAAATGCAAACAAACACTGAAATCCTGGTCGCTTGTGAAAGCTGCAACGTCACTGTTAAGACAGTTAGCCGAGGTGATGGTAAAAGGGTTTGTGATGTGAGCATCCATTCACCAAAAACTAATGTTAAAACCTATTGAAAAGCAATAAGAAATAACTGTGTTTTAATTAATAGCTTATTTTTAAAACCAAAGGTGGGGATCTAGACTACATTTTCCATCAGTGGAACATAACTTTCTTTCCTCCCCCTCCCACTGCAGCTGCTGATCTCCGTGAAATGCTGTTCCTGAGCACATGGCTGTGTGCGTGCGTGCTGAGGAATGAGGTGAGTAGTAGGAAGGAGTAATCAATGAAAACTGCCAATTTAGTCTGGATCCAACCTACTATCCTGACCAGACAATGAACAAGATGACCACTGGTGTTATTGCTCCAATAATGTATGTACATTTGAAAACAGTTTCTGATGTATATTTCTGATATAATCAGTGCACAGACAGTGAGGCTGCTCTTCACACACACACACAAACCTGAATACATGAAGCTGCCTTATACTTGGCCCATCAAAGTTAGTATTGTCTACTCAGACCGGCAGCAGCTCTCCAGGGTCTCAGGTAGAGGTCTTTCACATCACCTACTGCCTAGTCTCTTTATCTGGGACTACAGCTCCCTCCAAGTGATTGAACAGGCAAGGGCTAGGGCAGTTATCGAAAACAACAAAAACCTATGCTGAAACCACAAAATTGCTATACAAAATAACAGCACACTGGCTCCAAGAAATAATCATATATTAATGTTCACACCAGTATGTACATATAACATAACACCTAGACTGTCTAACTATCCATAAGATAGTTATAAGATTATTTAGATAGTAAGACAGTCTAGGAATTGTGTTATGCGTACATATTGATGTGAACATTAATATATGATTATTCAAAGGGGTAGGGCAGAGCAGATAGAAAAGCTCACCTCTTAATGGAAAGTTCTTCCAGTCTAAACCTTATAGGGGATAGAGGACAAGGGATAGATGCAGACCACTGTTTGTGCCAGTGGCATTTTTTCAGCTACAGATTCAGCAGAGTCCAGTAGCCCCTTAAAGACTAACAAAATTTCTGGAAGGGTACAGAAGTGGAGAAGGAGATGATGAGTAACAGGACTGATGAAGGAAAGAGTGGGCGAAGCCACGGCTGTTGAATCTTTTTCTTCATTCATCCAGGGATTGAAAGATACATTGTACATTACCAAGTTGTGACTTGGTAACTCAACTTACAATGGAGCTTACATTGCATGATCACAAGTTATGTCCTGTGACTCCTCTTAGATGTGCAAATTAGATTACTTGATAGTGATGAGACAAAGGTATTGTTCTCACATTATAAACTTGCCTCTTGTTATACCTTGTATTGTATAGAAGCAGCCTGAGGTGAACAATTGGTTTCAGCATTGAACCTGGACAAAGATTAAGCTCTGTAAACAAATCCATGTATAGTGTGGCACAATGGTAATACTTACCATGGTCTTACTCTTAACTTCATTGACTTTACTTAATACTGTCATTTGCTAATATTGCATGGTCTTACACATTCACTTGCAGAAGATATTAATTGCTATGCCCCAAAGCCCAGTGAGGGAATTCAGAGCTCCTGTGCTGAGTCATAGAAGCTCAGGTGTGAAAACTTTATAGTAATTACTCCTGAGTCATGCTAACAGGTGCATGTAATTAGTTCTGGCCAACTAAGAGCTGGTGGGGGAAAAGAAGTATATCCAAAGAGGCTCTGGTGGCAAGCCTTCCATACAGATGTTACTGAAAAGTTTTATGGTTTCTTTTTTAATAAGATTGTCACTTTGCTTATTTTTCTTGCAAGGCTACAGTGTCTTTCACAGCTGCATGGAAAATGGAAAATCTGCAGGTGGAAGTCTTCTTATCATGTAAAAAGCTTCATCTGCTGAATCTCTTTTTTTAATATATTTTTTTCCAAATTTGTTCATATTCACTTACAAATATCCATTAACAAATTAAACAGTATACAAAACTTTTTCTTATCATAACTAACATATATATCTTTGACTTTCCCTCTCCCCTCCTCTGTCTCTTTATTATCATTGTTGCTCTCTTTGTATCTATTGTCTAATTCTTTATAATAAATCTGCTGAATCTCTTAAATGGCACAGAAGTCCTGCTGGGAAAAAAAGTTGACCACTGACAAGTAATGTAACCATTCTGTATGAAAGTAATGTAAAATGTTAGCTTGGACTCTACAAAAACTATTTCAAGATGAGGGTAATTAATCAAATCTATCCCTACTCTCTGTGGTACATTTTTTCCTGAACAGGGCTGCCAAATCACAGTTAGGGTTGCCAAAAATGCCCTGTCCCTTTAAGAGAAGTTTAAAAGGATGTTGTTTACCAGATGATACTATTTACCTCCATGCAATGACAAGTTTCACCTGCTCATTTCCGTATATTAAGAAGTCTCTGTTAAAAGAGACAGGACAAGTTTTACCAGTCCTGTTGGCAATCTTAGTCACAGAAAAACCCCTTCAGTCTCTTTAACAGCTCAGTACCCATAAGATACAACCATTGCCTTTTCCTTGATATGCCCTGGCCAAACCATGAGCACAACTCTTATTTTACCCAGCAGCAAGTGGGAGGAGCTAAACATACTCTAATCACACACCTAACGTACCATTTCCATGAACAATTAGCAAGTCTGTTCCCCCTTAACGGTCTACCAGCTTAGTTTTGTAACAATAGATTAGCATTTGCACCATTGTAAAGCCTTTATGCTGATTGTAGAAAAACTGTAACTTCTGAGTACAAACTATGCAGATGGCTATTGCTAGGGTTGCCAACCTCCACGTAATAGCAGAAGATCTCCTACTATTACAACTGATCTCCAGCTGATACAGATCGGTTCACCTGGAAAAAATGGCCGCTTTGGCAATTGGACTCTATGGCATTGAAGTCCCTCCCCTCCCCACACCCCACCCTCCTCAGGCTCCACCCCCAAAACCTCCTGCCGATGGCGAAGAGGGACCTGGCAACCCCAGCTATTGCTGACTAGCATCCCCTCCTTTCACAGCAACTGCTTCTACTGAATACTGAATTGAGGAAGGGTTGATTAGGGGACAACATTTTAGGAGTGATGGTCACCCTGAGAATCCATGGAGTTGTACAAATAATGTGATTTACTGGTATATGATGTCTAGGCTGGCTCTAGGTGATTGTGGCAAAGAGAATCTTTGGCTGGGGGCCTGTGGCGGCTGTAAGTCCTGTTCTATTGTGGGTACCTATAGCCTAATATCCTAATATCAATTGTGGCCAGGGCACAGTCTTTCTTCATCCCCTACCCCTTGTGTTTCTACATGTGGAACTGAATTTTTAGAACACATTTTCCTATGGATTTCCCTTGTGTCTAGAGAGAAAGAGCTCCCTTTAGCATTTATCTAGTCCTCTTAAATTAAAAAGCCCAAGTAAGGGTCCCCTCCACCTCCGATTAGCATTGCTTCTGCTATTTCATAACTGTTTCTCACTATTTACTCCCCCCCAAGTTTGCGCAGTAACTTTCTCCTGTACCAAAATGTACCTACATTATTTACATGCACACAAAACATGAGACTAAGCATTGCTCTTCCTCCTCTTCCAAAGCTGACCACCCCCATCCCGTTGTGTATGGGGTAGAATACTGTAATATTTGTCCTAATGTGGCTAGCACTAGTTTAGCACTACCTTAAAGGAGTTCACTCTTTCCCCCCTCTCTTGTGCAAAGTTCCTTACGGTGGCTTTGCATGTGCATCTACCATGCTGGAGTACACTTGGCAGGTATACTGCTCAGACTGTTGCATACATTTACTTTAAGCATGGTATAAGAAATGAAAGAGTGTTCTTTTGGTATTTCTTTGTAGGCACAGTGCTGAGTGTGTCTCTCACGCAACATGAACTGCAGAATGGCTTGGGTAACTTCATAGCCATAGCCATTTTCTGTGAAGTGCCTAACACCATCCGGCCTCTTGCACATGGAACATTAGGCAAGATGGTTCATTAGAACTAAGAAGCCTGTTCTCTGTACTTTGAGCCAAAACATTTTTACATGCATAATTTAAAAGAAACAAGGGGAAGGCAGACAGAAATAACACCATGTTTTTCTCCAAAAATTAACCATGTAAATCTTATTTTGCAAGGGGAAGAGAAATATTTGCATGGCTTTCAACAGTATTCATGATAGTATTCACAGAACAGCCCCCCTGTCTTCTTTCATTCCTTAGTTTTCGTCTTCTTTATAGTTTCCATATAAAGTTTATATCTCACAGTTACACCACTGGAATTCTTCTACCTGGAGAGTTCTTATCAGATACCACCTATCTTCAGCTGTTCCTGTTATAGATTGAGACAATATAGGCTACCACGTACTGAGAACATTCTTGAGTTTTCTAAGTTAGTGTAAATTTCCTATTAATTGAATAGTGTACACAGCATCTCATTTTTATTTTAAAAAAACAAAAAATAAACCCTTAGTTAATAAACCAGTCCTTAGAATTAGTGTAAATAATGCATCCACAGCTTCAGTATTTAGCATACTAGCCTTATCCATCTGTAATTGAACCCCATGGGATGCTGGAAACTGTGACCTCTCATTGTCCCTTAAGTGTAACAACCAGAGACTCACGCCTGAATGATTTACACCTGGCTTCTCTCTCCCTCTGCCACAAAATTTCCTCCCCTTTCCCCATTTTTCTCCCAGAAATTTTGGTTTGTGTAATTTTTGTGTGTGAAATTTTCATTTCATATGCACCAGAAGAACAGAAAGTTTAGGATGGAACAAACTTGGTTAGTCTGAAAGATGCCACTTGATTTCTGTTTTATTATACAAACCCCAATGTTTACGATTGCCCCTTTACACTGGCCCATTGTGGATGACATAATCATTTCAAAAGTTATGGAGCTCTGGCAAATGTTTGGTAGAATCATCAGCCACTCTTTGGGTTGTTGGTTGGTTTTGTAAAGTGAATGGGCTTCAAAGGGTTTACCTCTGCTTAGGATTGCAGTTATTTTCAGAAATAAAGTATTTGTGGAATGATGCACAAACCAGATGTTTTTAGTCTGCCTGAATGTCACAGAATCATAGAATCACAGAGTTGGAAGGGGCCATATAGGCCATCTAGTCCAACCCCTGCTTAATGCAGGACTAGCCTACAGCATCCCTGACAAGTGCTTGTCCAGCCTCTGCTTAAAGACTGCCAGTGAGGGGGAGCTTACCACCTCCCTAGGTAGCTGATTCCACTGTCAAACAACTGTTACTGTAAAAACTTTTTTCCTAATATCCAGCCGGTACCTCTTCGTCTGCAATTTAAACCCATTATTGTGAGTCCTCTCCTCTGCTGCCAACAGGAACAGCTCCCTGCCCTCCTCTAAGTGACAGCCCTTCAAATACTTAAAGAGATCAATGTCCTCCAAACTATGTACTTGAGGAATGTCCTGTTGTGGAGTTTTCTGCCTTGAAATATGCTGCAGTTATGAAACTCTCATTATGAAGTACAGACTGCATAGCCTTGACCATTCTCTTGGATTTGCTCCTTTGAGCACAAAATCCCAACAGACACTATAGGAGCTCATGGTGTTCATTTGAAATGTTCAGCCTATTAGATCCTGGTATTAAGGGATTCTGTAACTGCTGCACACAACATAGCCATTGGTATACTGCACACAATGGGCAGTCAATTCTGAACAATTTGCTACCACTTCTGCTTCACATTGCCAGCATCTGTTCCAAAAAGTTAATTCTGCGCCTTTAAGAGCCACATGGCTCAGTTTATATCAGCATGCAGTTTGCCTTAGCTCAGTGTTGCCAGGTGTCTCCTACCTGGGTAACTAGCACAGGCACATGAGGACACTTAAATGGCAGTCTTGTTACTGGACACAAATAGGGGAGTTATGATGATTTCACAGAATATGAAACTAAAAAAAAATAGGTAAAGTGGAGTTTTACTTGGAGTGACCATTTTTAGTCATATCTTTCCCTTGTGGAGATAGAAAATACGAGGCCTGTTCTTCCCTCCCCCTTTGACCAAGTCTTCGATCATTCAGGTTATATCACCTCTGCTTTGATCCAAAAAAGCCAACCGGATTCTTGACATTTCTGGGAAATATAAATTTTAGGTCTCAATTATTGCTGCTCTGGTTATACTGCATTCACTGGCTTTCAGTGAAACTGCACCAAAGAATCCTGCCCCACCCCCAAAATGGCTTACAGAGGAACTATCTGAGATAGGCACTGGTGTAATCACAAAGTACCAAACATTCTTTAAAGTGTGCAGATTCAGACTACCAAAAGATTGCACACTGTGGTGATTACACCCAAATCCAAGTTCTCTACATATTTCCTAAAAGTATTCTGAAAGTTTCTTTTAGTAGATGGAGAAAAATGGAAGAAGGTACAAAACTATGCTGCCTTACAGTCTACAGCAGGGCTTCTTAAACTTTTTCCACTCGCAACCCCTTTTCGCCCGATAAATTTTTACGGGACCCCAGGTATATAGGTATATAAAATAGGTATACAAATTAAACATTTACTGATAATAAATCATAAAGAAATTTATTTTAAATCAATTATTTGGTATACATATAATTTTACCATTCATTAAAGACAAAAGAACATTTGCATACTAATGAGATGGATGTGCTTGTTTATTTTTGCCAATTTTTTTGCGACCCCCACATTCAGTTATGTGACCCCATATGGGGTTGCGACCCACAGTTTAGCAAGCTTTGGTCTACAGAACTGGATCAGAAATTTGAGGTCAGATTGGCTAGCAACCTCAGGGGGATTTTATGTCCCTTAAATCATGTGGCACCGCTGGCTTGCTTGAGTTATATGGGAGTATTCTTTTTCAGTTCTCTCATATAGATCCCCTTACAAGACAATAAAACAATTGTTTGAATTTCCTGCTTTATATACGGATTCTAAACCTTGTTCACTATTCATAACCAAACATATACCTCTGTTATGGAACTAGGAAGCCTTTGGAGATTTGTCTTCACCCTGTACCACCAGGATTCAGGAATCAGAACAGCACCAATTACTTTAGTTGTGTTGTTAATATCAAAATACACTATAACTCAGAAAATGTCTCTATCTGTTAAACAACAAAGTTTTTTCAATAATATATGCAGTACTAGTTAGTTCAGTTTCGAGAGCTTTGCCTACATTGCCGATTTGCAACTTTACAAGTTCTTCAGACTCCCCCCATGTATTTATTTATTTAAATATTTCCTCATGGCTCAAGGTAGCTGATAAATCATAATTTAAAAATTTGTTATAAAAGCAACACAATAAATCCCCCAAATAACCCCCTCCACACTCCAGAGATACCTGAAGTTCATAATTCATTAAAATCCCTGGAAATTAAATGGCCTTGCAGCACCTCCGAAAAATTTCTGAAGATGGCATCCCTCTCATCTCCTAAGGGAGCCCATTCCACAAAGTAGGAGTGACAGTGGAGGAGACAATGGAAAGGGCCATCTCAACAGGTTAACCAAGCAACAAACCATTTAGAAGAGGTAAATTGATCTAGTTTTGTTGATTTATTATATTCAAGGGAAAAGCAGCTTTACAAAGAACATACATATTAAAGGATAAGTCAGCTTTTGAGCAATTACATGAGCAATCAGTTATCCTCTCTCCTTCCTTGGAAGAGATCTAGCTGTCCTTACAGTATGACTATTCAGCCAGGAGCCAAACCAGTTTCAGGACCTGGAACAGCGCAGGGCACAGCTTAGGATGCAGGAGCTGAAAACCAATGCAGGAAATGCTTTTCAGATCTTCTTTAGTAAAGGCAGAAGGAAGAGTCATACCAAGAGCCAGCTAATTCCCACTTTGCTTTAAGGAGTTCCAAGACTCCCTTGCTCCTGACAATTTGGATCAAGCCAATCAATCTTAGAGGAGATAGCTGTAGTATACAAAAGAAATAGATAGTAGTCTTGTAGTGCAATCCTGAAGGGGGGACGAAAGGGGTTTGGAGGCAGTGTAACCCCTATGGTGGCGTGCTGTCCAAATGGGCACTTATGCTGCTGCAGGGCCACTTATGCCGGTACTGGGGAGCAGCACGGCAGTGTGAGGCACAGGAGCCAGCACAGCCAACACGACAGCATTTCCCTGGCACAAGGGCTCGTGCCGGTGCCAAAGGGGGTGTTCCCAGGGGAGGGGCTGACTTTAGTCAGTTCCCTGAGCCCTTTCACCCCAAGAATTCCCTCTTTTGCCAGCGCAAACTTGTGCCTGAAAAAGTGGTGGTGCAGCCCTGTGAAACTGAATGGAGAAGTTTCATGGAGTTTTCAATAAATTACATTTTTGGCTTGCGGTGCAGGGCCAGAAAGCTGCTCAGGAGGTGGCGCGGCCTTAGGATTGTGTTGTTGGTCCATATTAAAATCCAAAATCAAAGATCATGTAATGCCATATTTACCTAAAAGGAAGACTAGTTTCCCCCTCATGTGCCAACAACAGCGACATTTATTATGTTCGATCAGCCAACAACAATGTAACAGCACATGTTCCACCAAGAAAAAGAGGAGGTCCATCTTAAATCTTCATATACATGACAGTATATGTATAACCTTTTTTTAGGGGGCTGTCTTATATTCAGGATCATCTTCCTTTCAGGAAAATATGGTGCATTTATTAAGACCAACTAAAACAACACAACACAGTGTAGGTATGCTACAGCTGATATAAAAATGTGTCTTGTAGTTGCTTAAGTGCTTGAAGCTGGCATCCCCCATGGGTTTGCAATTAAGATTCATGTTTTCATGAGGAAATTCTAAAATAATGTCTACCTAGATATTGGTCAAGCTGTTGACCAAGTATGCAGGAGCGAGAACAGTTCACTGTTTTTAGCATTACACGGTGCTTGGTCTGTTTGACCTCACAAGCTAGTCGGAAAGTAAACAGTGAGTTGTTCACAATAAGTGTGAGCTGACCTGTGTGTGTGTGTTAAGTGCCGTCAAGTCGCTTCCGACTCATGGTGACCATATGAATCAATGTCCTCAAAAATGTCCTATCTTTGACAGCCTTGCTCAGGTCTTGTAAATTGAGGGCTGTGGCTTCCTTTATTGAGTCAATCCATCTCTTGTTGGATCTTCCTCTTTTCCTGCTGCTCTCAACTTTTCCTAGCATGACCATCTTTTCTAGTGACTCCTGCCTTCTCATAATGTGACCAAAATATGATAGCCTCAGTTTAGTCATTTTACCTAAAACGACTGAGCTGACCTAGAAGTATGAAAGTGACAGCCTCTTTATGTAGAATAAGAGAGTTACATGACATGTTTGAGCTCTATCTGTAGGTTGGATCCAGACTAAATTTTCTATCAGCAAAATGGAATTTGCCTGCCTCTCCCCTCCCACAGCAGCCCTCTGATCTCCATAAACACCACTTTGCAATAATATGAGGGGGAATCAGTGGACATAGACAATTTAGTCTGGATCCAACCCTTTATATGGCTCTTATGGCATTTACAGTGAGTTTCTGCCAATTGGTATCATGGTGGCCCTAACTGCAATTGTCTTGCATATTCTACATGTGACGTATTTTACTGTGCTTTTTGCTCTGGTATATTGTAAGACACCTTCAGTCTTGGGGTGGAAAGGTAGGATATAAAGATGTTTAATGAATTAATAAACAAATATTTAATCAAACCAGATTTCAACAAGACAAGATTTATGCTACATTGATTTAAAATGTTGCTGCACATTCAGCCAATTCTAGAGAGCTACTGAAAAAGAAAATTCAGTGCATATCTAGATGACATATTACAGTTATTCTACTCACTGCTGACTCAGGGAGCCAGTGTTTGCTCTCTTAATATAAATCTGTGCACAGATCTTGGGATAAATGCAAATGAAACAGAAATGAATACTGAATTTGCTCACAACAGGTACAAATGAACTCAGACGCAATGGTCATCAATGTATCTAATTCTCAACATGGCCACATATGTGGATACTTAAATCCAGAGAATGGAACCACAAAGAGACAGATTTTTCTAGAAAACTGAAAAATACCCCTGATTTGGAGGAAAATATGAAATCTAAAGAAATAAAAACACTGGGGGGGACAACCCCCCCAACAATAGAAGCAGCACCTGTAAGTTTAAGAAACAAATGCCCTCTGTGGCTATCCTAGGCTTCCACAACAATATTGCCAGTCGAACACTTGGTTTCTGTCAGTAAAAGGTGGGGAAAGGGGGCAGGCCCTCTCCAAGGCTGGTTTGGCCTTCAAGGAAGGACTCTTCAGAGCCAGGCCAACCAGCAACCACCAGGTGGCTTGATACCACTTGAGTTCCATAACTGACCCAGGCTCAGATGCTCAGTACTGTTCAAGAGCAGCCACCCCACACAAATCAATGTGGTGTAGTGGTTAGAGTTTCGGACTAGAAACTGGGAGACACAAGTTTATTCTGCCATGGTGGTCACTGAGTTACCTTGGGCCACTCACACATTCTCAGTCTAACCCTACCTAACAAGGTTGTTGTGAGGATGAAATGGATGAAAGGAGAATTATGTAAGTTGCTTTGGGCCCCCATTGTGGAGATGGGGTTTAAATGAAGTAAATAGATAGTAAACATAGCTGAAGATGAGGGGCAGATAAAAGGCAGGATGGTTGTTTGGTGGGAAGGAGAGAAAAAAACAGGGGAAGGTGAGAATATCAGAGCTTCCATGAAAAAGGAGAGAGGAAATAGTGTTAGAAGGTAGATACAGGGTGAGATCCCCCACCAGAAGTCCTTGTGGGTTCCCCACCACACAACTGGATACAGTGCTGCAGCAGACACATAGCAACATAATTTTTCCAGGTAGGTTTGCCAGGAAGAAAGATAGAAGAAAAGCTAAATACAGGGGGGAAGATAAAGGTAGTATAGCTGGTGGGTTGGAAGGAGAGAAAGAAGCAGGAAAAGGGGAAAGACTATGGAGGCTTTTAGGGAAGAAAAAAGAGGAAATAGAGGGGAAATGGAAAATTAGATGGTCTCTGCACGTACTTGTGGGTCCCCTACTCTAACAATCATATTATCACCCACAACAGGTGAATCATCAAATGTAAGCAGCCATGGACACAATCACTGTTTGGACGAGCACTAAGCTGGTGGCACCCATTGTCAATTACTCAGACAAAACACCAATTACAAGTACCGCCTGCTTGAGCTATTTCTTTAGTCATTGCTCACTCACTCATAGAGGCAAGGATATCCCTCACTATAGAGGCCAGCAAAGCACAAAGCAACCACAACAATGAATGGGAAGTTAACTGTGCCTCTAAAGGCTTGCTGTCTGATCTCCTGTGCCTTTCTAGGGTGTATGCAATATAGTTGTGTAATAGATGCAGCAATAAGCAGCAAGTGTGCATTGATGGGGAAAGCTGGCATTTATCATGTAACTGAAACAAATGGTACTCCTGTTATTATGTGTTATTAGCAGGAATCACTCCACAACTTACCTTGTTCGATAAAAACTGTTCCTGTTTCAGTTCATGTCTGTTCCGATGGTTAGCAAGTAGAAAAAACCCCATGGATGATCAACTCAACTCTCTTCCCGATGGCGCACACACACCTCGTCAGGAGCAATGGGTACCCCCACCAGAATATCCCATCAGGGCTGGATATCTTAGACATGATCTTGCATGTATAAGGGGAGGAAGTCTCCACAACTCAATGCCTGCCTGAGTCTTCCTCTCCTACTCCCACTCAGTTATTCCTGATATGATAGGAAATCAAGTATTGATGTTGGCTTGATGTGGTGAGGAAGAGGGAGCCCCCATACATCCTCCGAGTCCATTGTTTCCAATGAAGGAAAAGTGGGGGCCCTTAAGATTGGACACTCTGATCCAATCTTTACCAAACTTGGGAGGTTCTTCTAAGGAGAGCCACCAGGAGCTATGCTAAAAATTTGGTGTTTCTACCTTAAAACAGGCCCTCCCAGAGCCCCTGAAAAATTCCCTATAGGCTAAACTGTAGCAGAAGGATGGCGGGAGTTAAACTTTAAAGCATCTCGGAGTTGAGCACATATGTGCTGAAGTAGGCGATCTCGAAATGATCCTGGAAAAAATCTGAATTTTTCGGCTTTTTCGGGATTGTGATTACCAGCTACAGTTTAAAAAGCAATTTCCCCCCATAGTTGAGCTTTACCAAATGCATACCCCTAGGGATGGCTTGTATATTAAGCCTGTATTTTTCCACTGGTCTACAATCACACATGGGTCCCGGTTTATATGTGGTTGTGCTCATTAGGTACCATGCATAGGACTGGGAGGACAGATGAAGAGAAAGGGCTCATGAGCTGGACCCCTGGGATACTACAAACACCCGTGAGTCTATTTTTTGTGCTCTCCTGTGTATGTCAGATTAGTTAAGGAGTTACAGTGTAGAATTACTATGGCTGACAGAATGATAAAAAGTCAAGCTTCGACATCTTCCCATGGTGGGATTCAAACCTGCCATTTTCACTGTAGTGTTCTTTCTCTCTAAACTGTCAGGCAGCCCCTGTGCATTTCCTGCTGCGGGTTCTGCTTCTCCTAGAGCAGGAGGCTCTCTCCTTTGCAAATCCCTTGTTTCTCTTTTGCTTGGAGTATGCTAATTAATGTTTACTTTTTTAAGAAGCATTATTTCTATAGCTGGTCTAGAACCCTTCATTTGGGGAGTCAATGCCATTTCTCCTTTCTACTGAAAGGGTGGGTAAATTGATTGGAATGGTGCTCCATCATCCCCTGTTTGGTTGCGACTGTTTTCTGGCAAAATAACATGTCTTTGTGCTGTCGGGGAGATTCAGATCCCTATCTGCATGGAGCACTGAGATGCATGGCTGTACTATTGCCTGCCTGCTCGTGCACTATGTATGGAAGATATACATGTGCCAGGTCAGATTATATCCAGCAGATCAAGAGATCATCTGGTCTTCACTGTATACTGATGTGTTTGGCTGTCATATATGAACACAATCATGATCAGCGGGTGGTAGCATCTTTGCAAAGGATGGTGTGAAAAATGTCAGTTGGATACATTAACTTTTGTTTCTACAGCTATTGTTTGCTAGTGAAAATGCTCAGGTTTTAAACTGTGTTACACCAATGTTAGTACTAATGTAGTATCTATCCAGCAGAGTATGACTACAGGAATGTCTTGCCTAAGGCAATTTTGTATTGTTCATGATGTCCATCTCCCCCCCCCCCATTTTCACAATGGTCTCAGATCAACCCAGTTTTGCAGGTCTTCATAGAAATTCAAGCATATCGGCTATAAGTTTGAAATGGATACCATTAGCATACCAAAAACAGATGCAATATATATGTTCATGTCTTTTATGGACAGCTATTGGGTCCTGACCTGGATGGCCCAGGCTAGCCTGATCTCGTCAGATCTCAGAAGCTAAGCAGGATCAGCCCTGGTTAGTATTTGGATGGGAGACCACCAAGGAATGCCAGGGTTGCTGTGCAGAAGAAGGCACTGGCAAACCACCTCTGTTAGTCTCTTGCCATGAAAACCCCCCAAAAGGGGTCGCCATAAGTCGGCTGCGACTTGACAGCACTTTACACACACACATTGGGTAGTATTCCCATTGATGTGGGAATGTGTAACACACTTTCCATATCCATTCCAGTGGAGTTTTCGAACTCTTATGCATTTTTGTTCTCAGTATAGTAGAGAATGGTTTCATTTCTAGTTGTCTACAAGAATAAAGTATCCATTTTAAAATAAAAAATGTAAAAACTGAAGAGAATGCACAAACCCAAATTCTGTCTCATATCATCTTCACCAAAAAAAACCAGCAGCCACTGCAGAGGATAGTCCCTTCATTCCATTCCTTTCTCAGATGACACAATGATTCTCCCAAACACTGATCTCATGCACTGTCAATGTCACCCATGAGATCATGTCCTTGGATTAAAAGACTGAGGCAATAACTACAATAAAATATATGGTAACTCCGGTGTACAGCACAGCAGAAGTGAAGGCTGACCTGCATTTACTCTTTGCAGGAGCCAAGTATGCCTCGGAAATTAGCCAATCAGTGATACTGGCTGGTAGCCAATTGTATTTATTTATTTTTCTGGAAGCCTTCCATCATCAGTTCTTGGGCCATACTTTGCTCACTGAAATAATATCCATCATTTTAAAGTAAGACTTAAACTTTTCTACAATGGGAAATTCCCAGGAAAACCCAATTCTACCATTCAGATTCCAAATCAGTGTCCTTCCTGATAAGGGTACTTTCCCTCTCTTTATGAAGTTGCGACAGCTGAACATATAAGAAGGAGTTTGTCGCTCAATATAAGGACCATCTATTGCTCAATATTGTCTACAGTGAGTGGTAGGGGCTCACCAGAATCTCAGACAAAGAAAGATGTTTCCCAACACATTGCTATGTAAAATTAATTAGTTAGACATGAAAGGGCTTGATCTCTGGACCTTCGGCATGCAAAGAAAGTTCTGTAGCACTTAGCCACAGCCACTTCCCTTGTGATATACATTCACTTGTTCAGAGTACAACGGAATGGCCTCTTCTTCTCACAGACTTTTTGTTTTCTCCTCATGGTTGTCATTCTCATGGTCACAACGAACTAGTGCTATTTAAATATTCTCCTGTTTTATAATGATGTAAGTTTTTTTGTGGGGGGTCATTTATTGTAATGATTACAACAGTTCTACCAATTTAATGATTACTATGGAACACTGCGGTAAGAAAGTGTCAGCCTGTGGGTCCTGAAAGAACCTAGAACCATCAATCCTGTAAATGTATCCATCTTCCACCACCCCTTGTAACTAACAAAGGAAACTTCAACCACTTGCAAAGCAATTTTTTGAGGAGCAGACTGTACCCACATACAATGAAGAGGACTCAGTCATGGAAAGGGAAAATGAGGTAGGTTGTGTGGAGGAAAGCAAAGGAAACACTGACAGCTGCCACCAGTTGAAAACTAGAATGGGATGGAAACAAGCTTTATGGAATTGTGTGGAAGAGAGCTTCAGTAAGTTAACCCATTCTTCACTAGCCAGATGTGGATAAATGAGCATAGGGATCTAGATTTCCAGCCATGAGGCCATGGCAGGTTTCTAGCTCCACTTCTTATTCAGGCACATAAAGTGTTTTTTCTACTAATAGGCTGATCTGCTTAATCAATTTCCCATTATTATTCTACAAAAAATTTATGTTTTAATCCGTCCTGCCACTTTTTGTACTGTTCTTCCTCCAGCTTTACCAGGGTAAAAAAAGGCATCTCATTTCATCCTGAATGTTCGTTGAAAAATGTTGGCATATATTAGATACTACACTTGATCTTAGCCAAAAGGCCGAGAAGCGATAAATGCAAGATGCATAGTAGCGTTAATCAGCTGAGTCAGCTATGGGAACTGGCGCCTGATCTTCTCAGACTGACATGTATAAGGTTCAAAGCATTTGCAGTGCAGGAGGAGATTGCTGAATAATACAGAGAGCTCAGTGGAGCTACACAAAGCTTGCCTGAGACATTTCAGTAACAGAATTGTCTCTTGGAAGAGATATTTTACCTAAGTAAGACTCTCCAAGTTTGCTTTTAAGTTTCACTTCAGGAAAAAAATAACCATTCTCAAGGCTTTTGGTCACTATGCAGCGAGTGACTTTAATATACCATTATATGGTTCATGCTAGTGAGCTTTTATATAGTCTTATACAGGCAGGCACATATCAGGGCAGCCTTTTATAGGATGTAATGTAATTACTGCAGAACATGCCTGTTTTGGCCACTTGCAGCAATGAGAAATCAGCAGTGTCATGTAAGACTTGACATAGTTGGGATGGGCAACCTGAACTCAATGTCTCTTTATAGGCCACGTTCTACCATCCATATGGTCTGGAATACTTCCACTGAGCTAAATGGGACTTTGAGGGGATGAATGGGTTTTTCAGCCAGTTTTGACATGTCTTTCTATTGCAAATGCCCCAAGCATCTTTTCTCCCTTGCCTTCTCTTGCACACACCAGGAAAAGTCTGCTCAAAATAAATAACTCTTGACAACTAGAATAATGGAGCTTATGTATTTATACATGATATATCATACAACCTATATGTCCTTGCGTATTTGGCTCATCCCACTCTAAGTTCTTGATTAGTAGTTTTAGGGTAAAGGAGACACAGCTTTCTCATGAGATTTACAGATCCATTTGGCAGAGACTGTGACTTGAAGTCATCTTTGGCTGGTCTCCATTCAAGTCATTTGGAGTTAAGCCAAGAAACAGCATGACCCAAGGAGAATAAATAGATTTTTAGTTTGGCTGCTCTTCCCTACTTGATCTTTTAGTGCTGGATTATTGCTTTCTGATATGAGTGATTCTTCTCCCACACCCAAATCCAGGTCAAACAGATATTTATAAAAGAAAAGCCTACTTCTATCATATGCTGAACAGTCTTAGTGCTTTGATTCTTGTAGGTAATCCGGGCTGTGTAACCATGGTCTTGGTATTTTCTTTCCTGACGTTTCGCCAGCAGCTGTGGCAGGCATCTTCAGAGGAGTAACACTGAAGGAAAGTGTCTCTCAGTGCCAAGTGTGTAGGAAGAGTAATATATAGTCAGAAAAGGGTTGGGTTGAGCTGAATCATTGTCCTGCAAAAAGTATCAAAGGTAATGTGCTAATCATTGTCCTGTAAGTATCAAGATAATGTGCTAATAATGTGAAGATGCCTGCCACAGCTGCTGGCGAAACGTCAGGAAAGAAAATACCAAGACCACGGTTACACAGCCCAGATAACCTACAAGAACCAATGAACTCTGACCGTGAAAGCCTTCAACAAGTCTTAGCGCTATCTATACGACAACTCTGTAACGGTTTTATACCAATTTGACTGTCATGGCTCTCCTGCCTTTCCACATTGTAAAAAAAAAAAATTGTTCTGAAGTATTGTATTTTAAAGATGCCTGCAGCACCACCACACCACACAGGCAACAGTTCTCTGGGTTCCCTGGGGAGGGTGAATAACTACTACCAGTTTTAGGGTTTGCTGCAGATTCTTCCTAAGACTTCCCGTGGTTGTTTTAATTATTTATTTCCTTTTTCATGTTACCGCACACTAAAACCTACTATCTCACCAAACTGCCTTTTTATGGTAAAAGTCCAATTGACCTCCATACCACCACCGTGCCACACTGTATGGCATTTCCCTCCCCCCACAGGTTATGCAGTTGTCTAAAGCCAGCCTCTGTATTCTCATGGACAGCTCCATTCCCCAGCTAGTAATCTGCCGTTTAGGGATGTATTTTGACACACAACAGGTGGACAGGCTTTTTAATAAATTCTCTGGACAAAGAAAAAAGTAATATTTTGAGTCTCTCTCTCTCTCTGTGTCTCAAAATAAACTTTGCATTTTGAGTGAAACAGAGCATAATATCTTCCCTGTATCTTGATAAAAATGTGGTAGGGTTTGGGTGGGGAGGGATAGTGAAGAAGTGTATCATGGTGTGGGAAACATCTCTTCCCACTGCAAACCTATGGAAATTGTATCCAGACGCTGACCCAAATGCCCCACTGAGGACAGATGGCTGCCTGCTGTGTGCCTGTGCTGAAAATTATTCCCACCTTTGTTAACCCTGAGCAGGCAGTCTCCACTTAAATTGGGGGGAATTAGCTGGAGACAGAGAGTGATAAGAGGTAACGAGGATCAACCCTATTCCCATAAACAGTTCCTAATGTAGTAATCATGACCATACTAGACCACCTCGCCACACTAGTTCTAGCACGAGGTCAGCTTTCCTTCGTGTGGCTAGCATACCTGTCTTCTCTTCGGTTTGGCTACTCTCTGCTGTGTCTGTTTGGGGTTGCGCTGTTGCCTTGGCAGTAGCATCCTCTGCAGCAGTGGGGCTAACGGCAGTGGTGACAGTGGCAGGCACATCGGCTTGTTTAGGTTCCTCCTTGACTGGGGTTTCATCAGCCTTCGAGGATGGTGAATTATCAGTGGAAGCTTTAGTGGCACTTTCCGTTTCAGTGGCAGCAGGGGAGGGTTTTTCCTCTGACGGGGCAGCGGGAGTTGTGGCTTTTGGGGCAGGTTGTTCTGAACCAGTGTCAGCTGTGGCTTCCCCGTGCTTTTCCTCTGCTGGGGTGCCTCCCTCTTTGTTGCCTTCTGCAGGCTGGGCCTTCTCAGACGGAGCCACGTCTTTAATAGCAGCTTTGCCATCGGCCACACCATTAGCGAGGACTTCTTCCTTCTTCTCGCCAGCTTCACCATCAATAGTTTGGGCATCTCCCTTCTTCTCCCCCTTAAGCTTTTTCCTTGTTATGTGTCCACGGAAGCTAGCCTGAATTTTGGTGGCTGCCTTGTGAGCTTTATCTTCTGGTTTGATGCCATCTTGTTCGATCTTTTGGTCAATGTCATCATTTTTTTCAACCTGTTGAGAAAAACAAGAAGGGAGAAAAATTAATTAGTAATCTCTTGGGCTAGAAAACATCCAGTGAAAGCTAGCTAGGGTGACTAGGCAAGTATTTTATAGAACATGTGAGCATCCAGAAACTAAATCGGGCATTCTTTTTCATTTTTAGATGTAGCTGATCAGCATTCACAAGTATGCAAACATGCTATTTTGAACTATACAAGTCCAACATGTTACTTCCACTCCATATTGAATATATACATATATATTCAATTACATACAAACAATGCTATTGACAGCACATTCCTGAGATGCGCTGGCAGCCTGCACCAAAGGCCTTTGGAGGCTGGCGAAGGCCTACACCAGTGCAAGGGCCCACAGCTTTGGCGTCCGGGTAGTGCACGCCGATGTTTGTGGCCTCAGTGCTGGCGTGCAGGGCCGGCCACCGGTTACCGGCCACGGTAGAGCCGGGCCCAAACGCCGACAGAGCTTGCCGCTGGCATCCAGACACCGGCAAAGGCTGTGGCGACGTCCTGGGAGGCATTCCCAGGGCGTCACGGAGCCGGCAGGGGGCCAGGGCTGCCATTAGGTGGCCTCCTGAGCCCGTACGGCTCGGGAACGCCCCCTTTTTTTGGCCATGCAACCCTAAGCCTGGCGCAAGCATTCCGGTCAGGAATACACAGTGAATCTCAGCTACAGCACGTCCGAGCTGTCCCCGCCGATTTTTCGGTAAGGACAGCTACTAAGACGGCGCGCCTGCAGCCGCCTTCTCCGCACCCCCTCTTCCACCGAGGGGTGCTTCCCGAAACAGGGGGGGGGAGAGTTGGATTCCCCCCCCTTAGCCCTCCACTGGAGCGCTGATCGCGCTTACCGCCGCCGTTCGTCTCTGACCCGGAAGTCCTAGGAGCTACAGGCTTACGTTGCCTCTTTCCATACATTAACAGCAAAGGCTCTCAGCAACCACTGCAGATACACCTATCCAGTGTTTCAGGGTTCAATCAGGACAATCAATGTCCATAAGCAAGGTGTATATGAGAGGCATCACATGCTTGCAGATCACGTCTTGAGCAGGCATAAATCTTGGGCCTGTAGTGTGCAGCCACTGAGCATGTGAGCAGCCCTGAGTTATCCCCAAATCCTTTGAATTGTTGGCTGCTTTATCCATTAGATTTAGACCACAAAGAAGTGTTTTTGCATCTCACTACCCCACCAGAAATCCAGTTGAAACATAATGTGGGAAGTGTTATGACACACATTTACTTCTAGTAGTTTGGCAGTGTATGAGTCTTCCACAAAGATATAGAGGCACATTTTATTCTCTCTCATACTAACATTTCAGGAGGATTTTGTTAACAATAGGACATTGTAGAGGTCATTAATTCATAGAGTTACCATAAGTTGGAAGCCACTTGACAAAACAAAACAAAGTTTTCTTACTGGTGGCTTATGTGAAAGTTTCTGCCTCAAAAATTCATATTCAAAAGTGCAGCACTACCCTTCATAGATGCTTAATACTAAGCTTCTGGGGTGGTTAGAGGAGGTTGGTGCCAGAGATAAATACTTTTCACACTTGTTGATTTCAGTGGAAGAAGTAGGCACATTACAAGCAATGGGTTTTTTGAAAGGCATTTAACTTTGGCTGGATTGTGCCCACTATTTTCAGAGATGTTTTGTGCGTTATTTACTTAGAAAATGTATATGCTACCTTTCCAGAGATCTGCTCTATGCAGCTCACAAATGAAAATATTATAAAAATAATTAAAATTAACAAAACATCAAAAACCTGGCCATTAAAAATTCAGCCAAAGGATGCTTAGGTTTTAATGAGATTGCCATAAGGGTGACGAGTCAAGGCAAATTTCACTGGCTGGAGCTCTGAATCAAGCTTTTAGGTACTATAGTGCAACAACAAATGTTACATTATGCCTTTTCATTCCATGATTATCTACTTTATCCCTAACATTCAGGATGGGGTAGATATTTTCAAAGGTAGCGAAGTCCCTCCAGTTATGGCTAGGGAGGAGTACAAGAGCTTTTGGGAGCAGCAGCAGCCAAGTGAAGAGACTATAGTTTATGAAGGGTTTGCATTTGTAAAAACTGTTAGATTTGAGTCCTGTGGCACTTAGAGACAACAAGAGTTCCAGGGTGTAAGCTTCCGAGTCTTAAAGCTCCCTTCTTCAGACAGGTGTTTTGAAGGGAGCTTTGACTCTCAGATAGGGTGGTGGCTGGAGATCTCCTGGGATTACAGCTGATCTACAGACTACAGAGATCAGTTCCCCTGGAGAAAATGGTCACTTTGAATGGTAGCCTCTATGGAATTATACCCCATTGAAGTCCCTCCCCTCCCCAAACCCCACCCTCCTCAGGTATCACACCCAAAATCTCCAGGTATTTCCCTACCCAGAGCTGGCAACCTTATTCTCAAAAGCTTACACCCTGAAACTCTTGTTGGGGTCTAAGGTGCTACCAGACCCAAATCTATCTGTTCTGCTGCAGACCAACATGGCTACGGTCTAAAACTGTTTGTAAAAAAAAATTTAAAAATCCAAAACCAGGCACTGCAATAAAAAATTTAAGTGCCACAGTACCTGGATTGTGCAAGCAGTAGAGAGTGGCATTGAGGGACACAGTGATGGCATTCACATATCCTGTCCACATGCCACTCACTGCTGGCACCACTCCTGCTCACTTCCTTTCTACTCATCGCATTGGTGCAGAAGGACTGACCAGATAACAATCTTACCAGCCCCCCCCCCCACTCCAAACAACTGAGTCATGGTTCACAACTGAACCTCAGCTGAGTTGCTTTTTAAAACACCCTGTTAAAGGGCTAAAATGGGAGGAATGCAGGAAGGGCACATTGCCAGTCTGAAGGCGGAGCTAAGCTTCGCCCCTCCTTGACTGGCTGCAGGCAGAGCTTTCACACAAAGCTTCTGCCTGCAATCAGTGCGCTGTTTACCCTTTAAGTCCAACTTAAAAGGGAAAGCCCCGGGGAGCTTCAAGCATCACGTGGAAACTGTCAGATAAAGTGAGGGCATGATGTGCCACACAGGGAAAGATCCCCATGCAGAAAAAGCTCTGATCTTTCCTTACATCATCATTATGATGGCAGCATTTTTATCAATGTTGATTCTTGTTTGTTATTTTGCAGGTCTTGTTTCTAAGATAATTTTACTTCAAAGGGGGTTTAGATCAAAAGGATGTTTTTTCATTCTTTTTGTAGCCTAAGGCTGCAACTCTACAGTTACGGGAAAATAAGCTCCAATGAATGTGCGGGGGGGTGGGGGCGTTGCGTCTGAGTGAAAATGCTTAGGATCACACTGCATTCATGATTATATTTCATATCCTTAGAGCTACCAGCCAAGGGCTGGCCCAGTGCAGATAGGCAAATCGGCGCAACAAGGCCAGCCACAAGTAATATTTATGGTTCTAGAAGTCCAGGCAAACTTCCAGGTTTTCAGAAAAAGCTCACTAAAAAAAAAGTTTGGAGATTATAAAAACCCAGATTGACTGCAACATCTGCACATGTGTAGATATTGCAACAAAAATAGTGCTGACATTTGGGCAGCAATTGAGGCTACAATTGCAACCCAAACACATCCACAAGAGCTGACTGCAGTGGTGTCCACTGGAAGGAGACAAAGGAAGCACGCTAGGGTTGCCAGCTCCCTCTTCACCACCAGTGGGAGGTTTTTGGGGCAGAGCCTGAGGAGGGTGGGGTTTGGGGAGGGGAGGGACTTCAATGCCATAGAGTCCAATGGCCCAAGCGGCCATTTTCACCAGGTGAACTGATCTCCATCGGCTGGAGATCAGTTGTAATAGCAGGAGATCTCCAGCTAGTACCTGGAGGTTGGCCACCCTAAAGAATGCTGAACTGACAGAGGCAAGATGGCAAGGGGCAAAAAGTGAGCCAGAGTCAAGGGAAGGGGGAACCAGAAGCCAAAGGACAAAGAGAACCAGAGCAGGCAGCAAGGGGAGGAGCAGAATGAGATTTAGCCTCCCACAAAAGTCAGTGCGGTAGTAGTACATCTGAGATTACCAGGGTTGAATCCCCACTCTACCATGGAAGCTGGCTGTGTGACCTTGGGCCAGTCACACACTCAGCCTAACCTAATGAGGATGAAATGGGAGAATGTTGTGAGTCACATTCGGTCCCCATAGGGGAGACAGGCAGAGTGTCAATGAAGTACATAATGATTTTCTGAGAATAGCTTTAGTGACTTCTATCAGTAATTCCAAAGGGGTAGCTGCATTGGTCTGTTGCAGCAAAAGTAAACAGACATCCTTCAGCACCTTAAAGACTTGCCACTGACTACTGTTTAATTCAATGCAAAGGTTAAAATGGAGGAGAAGGGAACACTGCTTTGGGTGCCCATTGGAGAGAAGTCAGGGTACAAATGAATTTTGTTTATTAAAAACTCAGGAAACATCCGGATGTGTAGAAGATCCTAAAGCTTATAATTATTTGCAAATATACTTTCTTGAAAATGAGAAATGAAAAAGCGTGAGTCCATAATGACTCAATACCCTTTACAATAGGTTGCGCAAATCCAGTATTTTCATTACATTTCATTACACTGACTTTATGTGAATGTACATAAACTGCTGACCGGAAGCAATCCTTCACTGTTAGCTTTTTATATATTCAGCAAAGTTGTCCTTTTCTGAGGGAATTCGTTTGACCCACTAGCCAAATGCCGTACCCAAGACTTCCTGTGCCGTCACATCCTGTGAGATCAGGAAATGGCTGGGTGTCCACTAGGAGCCACCACAATGTCAAAGCTGCCCTAATTCATGCTGTGATTCATCTGGAGAAACACAGCAAAATCTTAAGGCCATGTTCATTCCCCAGCATCCTATGTAGCGGCTCCATGTATAGATCTTCATGGGAATGCTATCCTCCCTTTTAGCTGGTTTGATGTTTGGCAGGCTTTTGGCTCTCCACTTGAATACATGTCACCCATGATTTCTCCACACTGATGGTGTAAATCCACTCTCATTTTTTCATATTGTCAGAAACTCCAGTTCCAAACGCTTCTTACCCCCTTAAAAACATTTGGCCAAATACATTTGGTTGCTTGTTGCCAAAATCCCCCTGTGCCCTTTTCCCCTCATTTATTCTCATGTAATATGACCTTTCTCTTTGTCGCCTTCTAGTGAATTCAAAGCAAAGAACAAAGGTTTATCAGAGAATATCTTTTAAGACTGGATAAAACTGATCTGCAGTCTGTACTGACAACCTCTATGTTGTTAAAAAATAAGCCACTTTCAAGCACTAAACTGATTTAACTCTTTCCAAACAAACCTTATACAGAACTCAAGCTCTGTCCAGGCCCTTTACATATGAGCAAATGCCATTTTATTTTTTATCATCATCATCTTTCTCTCCAATGGGGATCCAAAGTAACTCACATCATTCTTCTCTCCTCCTTTGTTCTCCTCTCCCTGTAAGGTAACTCCCTGTGTGTGACTGCCCTAAGATCATCCAATGAGCTTCCATTGTGAAATAGGGATTAGAACCTGGGTCTCCCAGATCCTAGTTTAACCACTACACCATCCTGGCTCTCCCCTTTTCATCTATCTATACATATTGGTCTTCCTCTTGGTAACAGTCCATTGCACATCCACATTCTAACTCGACTCATGGTGGAAAGTACTATCAAGTTGCAGCTGAGTTATGGAAACCCTGTAGGTTTTCAAGGCAAGAGATCAACATAACAGAGGTGGATTGCTACTGGCCTGCCTCTGTGTAGCAACTCCTGGAATTCCTTGGTGGTCTCCCATCCAAGTACTAACCAGGGTCAACCCTACTTAGCTTCCAAGATCTGACAAGACTGGGCTAGCCTGGGCCATGCAGGTCAAACTCAACTAGTCAAATATAAATAGAATTCTAACCAATACTACTGGAAGCTGATTAGGAGCAGCTATAAGTAGGAATTAGCTGCTGCTACTGAGTAGAGACCAAAGTGGAAGAAGCTCAGTGGTCCCTTACTTGTAGATTTTATTTGGGTGGGGGTGAACTAGGGGAGTAATGGTTTCAGAGGGTAGCCATTTTGGTCTGCAGAAGAAGAGCCGATTCAAGTTCAGTAGCGTTTTAGAGACCAAGAAGGTTTCATAGTATAAGCTTTCGAAAGTCAAACCTCTCTGTGAAGGCAGCTTTGATGCTTGGAAACCTATACCATAAACAACTTGTTGGTCTCTAAGGAGCTACTGCACTCTAGCTCTAGGTCAGTAATAAACTTCAGGCTGGGAAATTACTGAACATTTATGTGGAAAGCCTGGAGAAGGTGGAGTTTGAGGAGGGGAGGGATCTAAGCAGGGATGTGATGCCATAGAATCCACCCTACAAAGCTGCCCTTTCTCCAGTGGAACTAATTTCTGTAGACTGGAGAGGAATTGTAATTCTGGGAGAATTCCAGGTCACACCTGGAGGCTGGCAACCCTAATATGGAGGCAATTGTTTATTCACCAGCACCACCTTGCATAACTTGATGATATCAGCAACCGGCGCAGTACACTGCTTCTGGGTTACCGGTCATGATGCCCACCTAGCCACCCCTGGAAGAGAGATGAATTGGGTAAGTTCCCAAAGATTAGGAGAACTAACTGAAGAAATGAAGACTGGTGCCTAATAAGTTCAAGCTTCCCAGCGCCCCACACATTCTCCCAAATAATTTCCCCAGAGAATTCTGCTGGTCCTTTGGAGTTCTATGGAATTTATATTATCATTGCTGGCCTCAATAAGTTGCATGTGCTAATTCAGGAAAAGTTGGTCCTGCTCTGCATGAAAATAGAGCAATGATTCATAAGAAATGGGGCACAACTATGTTATATAAATGGCCAGTTTGGTACAGCAGGGGACTGCTAAACTCAGAAATCATTTAAGTCAGGTTTACAAAATAATGAGCTTTTGTTTAAAAATTATAATTTATTTGAGAGCTCTTTTAAAAAAGACATTTTAAGAAGACTCTTGCAACTTTAATATTATTATATGATTTTAGGAGTTTGAAATACTAAGATGGTTAATTCTGTAATTCCATTTCTGAGCCCTGAGAGAGAAGCTCACCATTGATCTAACTTTTTTCAGAACAAAGATGCCATCATCTTGTAGGTTCCCTAGAGTCCTATCTATCCTATAGTGGGAGGAAGCAGCTGCCTCCTAGCCCACTTCCAGGTACCTCTGCCAAAAGGAAGGTATTTATACCCACTAACTTCAGCAGTCAGTTCAATTCATGAATTGTTTCTCATAATTTGGCTCCACTTGATTCTTTGATCAAAATTATCTGTTTCCAGGTGTACCTCACCGTCCACTTTACATCACAGCGAGTGAAGCCGTGAAGCCGACTTCCATCCTCTGCATTGTGTTGCATTATGTATGGATAGGGCAGTAGAGCATGGTCTCCCTTCTTTTTGTGGCTAGTGCAGAGCCAATGTGCTTCAGTAGCAGGAACTACAGATAGAGACAGCAAAGCAAACAGCGCCATTTCCCCCACAAACAACTCTATTTACATGAAAGGAAGACTCTTTTTTTCCATCAAGCAAAAAGGGGACATCTTACATTCACATACAAGCTAGTTATGTGTGATAATTTAAAAAGTGGGTGTATATCTCGTTTTGGGAAGATCACCTTACATTCAGAGCTGTCCTCCTTTTGGTTAAGTATGGTAACACTAAACACACAATGACACCTAATGTCTAGGGTTGCCAACCTCCAGGTAGTAGCAGGAGATCTCCTGCTATTACAATTAATCTCCAGCCGATAGAGTTCACCTGGAGAAAATGACAATTGCTAAATGGCATTGAAGTCCCTCCCCTCCCTAAACCCCGCCCTCCTCAGGCTCCACCCCAAAAAGCTCCCACCCGTTGTAAAGAGGGACCTGGCAACCCTACTAATGTCCCAGCAATGATTGGGATAGAATTATCCCTTCTGCAACATTGAAGAAGTGCTAACCTCACCCCCTGGAGGGAGGAGTAGAAGTACAAGTTCAGGCTGGGCACCCTTTTTTCCAACCACAGAGAGAACAGTGAAGCAATCACCCACTATGTCATTTTCAACGAGGGCTCTACAAATTGGGTTTTTGTTTCCAAAATGTCTTTCCTTCTGATTTGTTTGTGCGTCCGTTCATTTTCAATGGGTTTGAACAGGAAACACTTTCGTAGTTGTTAACTTTCTTTGTTTCTCGTCCAATTGTGATGACATTCACAGGGGTTATACTCCTTTCCCAAAGACAACCCCATGACAAATTTCAGACTGCTACAAGAGAGGATTCCAGTTTTACAGGCAAATCTGTCACTTTCAGAGCAGACAGAAGCAGACACTCGGTACCTCCAGAACGCAGTCAGCATTAAACAGCAAGCCCAGAGAACGATTTGGTGAGTGGAAAAAAGCAGGCAGAGTTGCACCATCAGCACACAGGCCAAGGAATGCAGGCAGCATAGCAGAACTGCCACCCCTGCCTTGGTTTTAGCCACAACTTCCCATGTCTTGCTCATTGTTTGGAAAGTGATTACAAATGCTTTGAAAACCAACACAGGAATAACAGCTCTTGGTGAAAATCACTTGAACATGGCCGGTCCATTCCGGCCAAGCAAGCCTTTCAGATGCCTAGAGTGTCAAATTGGCCAAGGGTAGGGACTTGAGAAGAAGCAACAGGAATAGCTTGCTGATGTCATTTCCTCTTAGGTGTTTGCCGCTGCCTCTGCAGCCCATTGTGCACCTGGCTGGGGTGACATAAGAGGAGATGCCAGGTTGAGAAGGGGCTGAAGAGGCAAGTGGTGCCTCTATGGTCTGTGCACCATCTCACCAGGCAGTATGGGAATAGGTGCCATCATTCAGGATGAATGATGGGCACTATCTGGAGCTTGCCCTAGACCTCCCCCCATGGGATGGTACAGGAGAAGGGCACATGTTGTAGCTCAGTGGCTTGAGACATAAAATCTGTGTACACTGCAATGAGTGATATGGAAAGACAGAAAAACTGACTATTAAGATGTGGATGTACTGCATAAAAGCACCAGACAGTGGCACTAACACACTTATAGGCAGGGTACAGAATCAACAGACAATCTTCAGAAGAAGAAGAGTTGTTTTTATAGGCTGACTTTCTCTACCACTTAATGAAGAATCAAAACAGCTTACAATCACCTTCCCTTCCCCTCCCAACAACAGACACCCTGTGAGATAGGTGGAGCTGAGAGAGTGTGACTAGCCCAAGGTCACCCAGCTGGCTTCATGTGTAGGAGTGGGGAAACCAACATGGTTCACCAGATTAGCCTCCGCCGCTCATGTGGAAGAGTGGGTTCTCCAGATCAGAGTTCACCACTCCAAACCACCGCTCTTAACCACTACACCACGCTGGTTCTTGTTCTAGAACCAGGGCAAAAGCGGTAAAAAAATAAGAGAAAACCTCACACTGCTAAATGGCAAATGAAACATATCCTCTCAGGCAGAGGTCAGTTATACAATAAATACAATATGCAGTTTACAAACGTTTGCATGCCTGGGGCAGAACAGTCTCAGCACAGGCAAAGTAACTGAAGGAGCTGCCATGCCATTCCCAATTCCTGTTGAGAACAGTTGAGAAAAGAAGGTGCCATCTGGACAGATGGAACATTCTCAGAGTTAATGATTTTGGCTGCTGTTCTCAGAGTAAGACAGAGCAAGGCCCTTTTGGCTCCAAAGAAGGCCATTTTCAAAATGCAGCTGGCATCCTGCATATCATAATGAATGTTCATTTCTTAGCACCAGTTTGTGGTCTCCTTTCCCTCTCGTTTTGTGTATTTTGGTTGGTTGGTTTCCTGAGGGGGTGGGCTTTCTGCTCCAGTGCCTCTTTTTCTTCTGCCATCTGGATGAAGCCCCTCTACCTGACAAATGCTGGAATTACCTCTCCTGACAGGCAGGGTGGAAGATATGCCAGCCACCCATTTGTCCTTCTCATCATTCTGTCTACTCAGATACACACATATGAAACTGAATATATTCCACAACTGGCCTGGGGTAAGAATATTTGCCTAAAACTACTAAGAGTTTTGAACCCATAGATTCTCCCATACTCCTTCGGTAGCCCGAATGTAAGGACAGAAGGAAAAGGCTAATGCCTAAAACCACAGACTGCTGAGATATAATGACTGAAAAATAGAAGAGATATTTTGCCAAGGGCATCTATTGAAGTAGCAGAACGTGGTCACACCAGGCAGGAGGGGGGGAAAAACCCTTTCACGCCTTCTGATGTGAGGAAGCAATTTAGCACTGAGACCAGTTCTGCTTAACCCAGCTAAATGGTGTGAAGGCACCAGGTTAGAAGAGAGCGCTTCCCTCTGAACCTTTCTGCAGCAAGTAGCAGGATTCCTTTACACCACAGTGGTTGTTGTTAACTATGGTCAGAGAATATTCAAAAAGTCAAAAAGAGCCATCAGTGACCTGCTCCATTTCCCACTAGCACAATCAGATTGCAGCATTAAGCAGAATGCCTGCCACTCCGATAGTTTATAATGTAATTTGGAGATGAGTAAATATTCCAGATATTCAGTGAATTTCAGCCTGGCTATCTCAGAGGCATCTGGCTTTGGCATGGCTTCCTATTGTGCTTTGTGCATTCCCTCTCTTTCTTTCCCTCCTGTTTACGCCTGCATTGTCTCAGTGAGTGATTCTCTCATCACCAAGACAATTACATGTTTGCAAACATAGATATCTGCATCAGTTTATTTGGATAGCAGATTTTTGAACTTTTTGATGATATCATTTGAAGGTTTACTGTCTGGAACGCAGAAAATCTGAGCGGTTAGCATGATAAAAGCAATGATTTTTGCCGGATGCTTACCTAAGTAGGAATCTGGAGCCAAGAATCCAAGAGAAGAGGATCAGGCCCCCACGGTCTCTTATCAAGATGCTTTAACCTCAAACTCTGATTTGCCTTGCAGGCAAAGAGCTGCCTCTGCGACTGCTCTGAGTTCACTTAGTCTAATGAACAGAAGGGTGCTGAGCGCAGCAAAGCATCTATTTTGTGTGTTATTTCTTTTTTATTTATTTGTGTCTCTGGAAATAGGAGCAATTAACTTCTGAGGTGGTGTTTACGGGTTTGTTAAAATCAAACAAACATCCCAAGCAATTAGAGAAAGGGGAGGCGGATGAATTCCCAGCGGCTGGGAAACAGCTAGCTGCTGGGTTCAGCCAGTGCAGCTGGTTCCTCCCTCCTGGCTCTGCAGCAGCCGCTGCCGTCGCCACGGTTTGCAAGGAGAAGTTTCCCTTTTCCTGCAGGGAAAGTGGCAAGCGGGGGCCACGCCCTTCTACCCCCCTTCCTTCGGAAGCCACCCCCAAGCGAAGCTGGAGTCAAGAAGTCAAAAGGTAAAGAACGAAAGGACAAGGAGGGGTAGGGGAGGATCTAAAGAAGGGTGGGGGGGAGGGAATGAAAGCCCAAAAGGCAAAATGGAAAGAGATAGCAAAAGAGACAGACTGCCTAATGGATGGAGAGACAGAGCCGTGCAGAGAAAAGGGATGCTGAAACAGAGGGAGAGTTTAACAGGGAACCTTATACAAATCTGCCTATCCAGAAAAGGCCATTTATTCTGTAATTCAAGGCGCAGCTCTTCTCTTTCCTTGCACACAATGCGCCTTGACAATGATTCCTGAGCCCCAGCCTTTAGTGGTCCCGGCACTGCCCTGGTCCCAGGGACCCTCCACATCAGCATTTTCCCCAGACTGGCAGGGTTTTCCCTTCTAGCATGGCTGGCGGCAGTATGCCTCTGTGGAATTAGCCTTGTCAAGGAGAATATTGATTTGGATGCTGATGTGTTAATATGTGGCTGCTTCAGGGAAAGCTTCCTTCCTTTCTCCATTCCAGTCCAGACAATAGTCTGAAGGACCAACCTGCCCAGCCAGCCAGGAGGTGTATCTGTGGCCTTTAGCTGTGCTGTGGAGAAGGAAGAGGCAGCGTACACCACGGAGAACAAAACACAGAGGCTTTTGTCTTGTTCCTTTCATGTCACAAAATGTGTTTGAAATCATCCACAGTGGATATGACCCAAAATCAGGGCAAGAGAACATTTATTTAAACCTAGAATAAAACATTTTGTCATAATCTGATATCAGAAAACAGGAGAAATACAGAACAGGGTACTGTTTAACGTATTACTATTTTGTTTGTTTCAAAAAGTGCCAAATGTATTCTTTGTTCACTTGTGTGTGTGTGTTAAGTGCGGTCAAGTCGCTTCCGACTCATCGCGACCCTATGAATGAAAGACCTCCAAAATGTCCTATCTTTGACAGCCTTGCTCAGATCTTGCAAATTGAAGGCTGTGGCTTCCTATATAGAGTCAATCCATCTCTTTTTTGGTCTTCCTCTTTTCCTGCTGCCTTCAACTTTTCCTAGCATGATTGTCTTTTCCAGTGACTCTTGTCTTCTCATATGTCCAAAGTACGACAGCCTTAATTTTCAGCATTTGCTATGAAAAATATTTTTAAATTCTTTAGTTATCATATATCAGAAGGCTGACAAGTCAGATTGTGTGTGGATAGGATCTAGAATGCATTAATAGAGTGGCACAGACATAGTGAAGCACAGTTCATAGTCAATTCATTCATGGGGGGGTGGAATAGGGGCAGGAGAGCACTGGGGCAAAACATATGCTCCCAAACCCAGAAAGAACCAACATTCCTGATGGTAAAACATCTGGCTTCAACTGTATTGAAATAAGCACACGTAAAATCTGAACATGTCCTTTGGAGGCAAGCCCTCAGAGTTTCATGGGAAAGGAGGCCAGCCAGAGTATGAGAACATAGTTGGGACACAGCTAGTTCTGGTCAGTGCAAAGACAAGGCTGAAGAAACTGCTGGGTTGCTGCCCTGATGGGTATCTGTGGCCAGATGAAAGGCAAGCTCCAGCTCTGCTGGCAAAGTTACAGGGGTTCCTTGTTCAGACCCAGCTGGTGGCAGTGCTGATGGCTATAGGCTCACCCACTGCCTTCTGCACTATCTCCCAGGTCTTAGCCCAGTAGTACGATCACTTGGCTCAGACCCAAACAACAAGAGGACAACACCCCATGCTCTCACAGACTGTGTTCAAGAAGAGCAGCCCCTCCAGATCTGCCAAAAACTCTTGGCTCAGTTTGTTCCTGGGGTAGTCTAATGTCCCAGTGTGCCCCTCAATGTGGTCCATTTTACCAAGTTCCCAGACACATAGTACAAGTAAGCAGAAATTGTGAGTTGCACAGCCGATATTGGCACGGCTGGAGGTAGGAAGCGTGGAGGTGAGAAGACGAATGGACTCTACCAGAAAGGATGACTTCTCAATTTTGGCAAGACTTCAGCCGAGGGTGAGTGCAGAAAATACGTCATGTAAAATGAAGGACTGCTTCCACAATTACTCCTAGCAATCATCCACTCATCTCTGAACCAAGTGGTCATCTCTTTCTTCCCACCCCTTCAAGTGCACGTCTTTATGCTTCCCAGTGGATTCCTGGAAAATACAATCATGCATGTTGTTGGGCACCCAGGAACTCCAGAACAATGCAAGTCTCTTGTATGTGCCTGTTACTTTCTTGGAAACCCCACATAAAATGAGAACATCCCCCTCTCTCTACCAAGACTTCCAGAATGCACACAGGACTTGGAGAAGGAGAATGAGTTCTCTTGCTCAGTGCTGGACAGTCAGCACAAGAATTTACACTGTCACCTTTCTGGGTACCCTGTACAAAGGGACAATGGCACCCTGACCATCCCCAATGGACTTTGGGTCTTGCATTTGTCAGCCAGTCAGCCTCTGGTGCTATCCATTATATTCTAGCTGCAACACCTTAAAAATGGGATGATGACTCTTGCTCATCACTGAGACTCAATAGCCTCTTAAAAAATCCTGGGGCCTGCCTATACTTACCAAAAGACTTGTGAAGAAAAGTGTTAAGTTGCAGCTTGAACTAGGGACCTCGCCATTTTACACAATATTCCAGCCTCACGCTTCATCTCTGACTACAGACTTTGGGGTGCCCCTGCCTTCCGCTCCAGATTCCATGGCTTCCCCTCCAGATTTCACCTCAAGTCATTTGACCATATCTTCATCTCCAGAACGCATCTGTTAGATGCTGATTGGCCTAGGTCCAGCAACAACCAATATATGTAGGCAAAAGAGAGAGACCACCTATACTGTGGTTTAGGACATGATGGGTGTGTTTATCAGTAAACTGTATAGATTCTATAGGAAATGTTGCTGTTACAGCAAATTGACTAAACAGACTTCTTACATTTGGTTGTAGTTTAAGATTCTCAACAGCCAAAATTTACGGTCAATGAAAACAGGCCTTCCATGTTCTTACTGTTGCTATAAGACTTATATTACAACAATGGAGAGATAAATGTCCACCTCCCATAATCCAATGGATTGAGGACTTTACAACCTTATCAACTTTTGAATGTATGGAATGTACATGAACATTGCACATGGACTTTTTTTAGATATTTGGAAACCTTTTATAGATGCTTATCTGTAGACTCGCCACCATTCTTATATTTTTATTTCTTTTCTGTTTGAAGGTCACAAAAATTTAAAAATAAAAAAATAAATAAAAAATTGTAGCACTTGATGTCATGTGCAGATGCCATTAGTGTGAACAGGGCTGAATATAAGACCATCTTTATCTCAAATTTCTACTAGCAGACGATACAGAGTTTGGGTGCCAGGTGACGCTACTATATGACTGAAGTTATATCACTGGCCCATTCTTGATGGTTTACATACCCCATCAAAACAGCAGCAAACAGTATTTCCAGAAATTTTAATTTCCTTCTGCGAAAAGAAGACAGAGCTCTGCCTAAGGTCCAGTTCAGTCAATAGTACAGTAAAAGGCAACTGAGTCCACTGAACATCTGGAACAAACTTCATGGATTATCTGATTTAAAGTACTCTCTCTTTAGAAAATCCATTAATATATCTCATTCATCCCTTAACGCTTACTCAACCTCTTCATAACTTTCAACAGAGGAGCCTCTAGAAATTCACTTCATTAGCTTGGCTGGGTCTAGTGTGCTGACACTGGATAAGGGACACAATCAGGTTCAAAACCCTGCTTATCTATAAAACCTACTGGATAGCCTTAGGCGTTATAAAGCATAAGAGTATTGAAACATGACTGTAAGTCAACCTTTCTGCTAGGCCCTCTATTTAGAAACCAGGTGCAAAAGTGCATTTAAAGATATCCATTTTTTCACATGTCAGAAACCATGATACACATGCATTTAGAACTATTTCATGCTGGGGAAAGTGCAACTATTAAATTTCTGCCTGTCATGCAGATGTTAATAGACAAAGAGCTTTGGGCAGGAAAAAAAAATGCACCAAAGCCCTCACAAGCACAGTAGATGCTCCATGAGTAGGGTTGCCAAGTTCCAGATACTAGCTAGAGGGTTCCTGCTATTACAACTGATCTCCAGCCAACAGATATCAGTTCACCTGGAGACAATGACCGCTTTGGCAATTGGACTCTTGAAGTCCCTCTCCTCCCCAAACCCCGCCTCCTCAGGCTCCATCCCAAAAACCTCCCACCTGTGGTGGAGATCTGGCAACCCTATCCATGAGTGCCCACAGTGCAGTATCAGGCCAGTATAGCAGCTCTAGCACAAAGCAGTAATCACAGCAGCCAAGTAGCTCCCTCCAACCACCATTGGGATCAGCAGATGTTGGCAAGTGCAGAGCACTCTTGGAATATGGGAGGTGAGTCAGTGAGGGAATTCCTTATTTAAAATTTGTCTTTAATGGCATTAATTCAACATTTCTTCATGGCTTTAATTCTTAATGTACCATCTCTAATTCCAGACACCTGTTTGCATCATCTGGTTTATATTGCCTCCCTGTGGGTTGTAGGTTTCTCTTTCTCTCTTCTTCAATAAATATTTCTTTCAATACATTGCAAGTGGGAAACCAGCCAGGGATGTGGTTGGACTATTAGACAGCGGAGCATCCTTGGGATAAGAGGAGAGGTCCTGTTATAAATCAGTAACTCATTAAAGAACAGAAAGCAAATTTAAATACAAATTATCTGGAGTCAACAGTGAGCAGCTGTAGCCAAGTTTGTGGGCAACATCAAACTATTTAAGATGATGAAACCTGAAACATAGTGCAAAGTATCCTAAAAAACATCTCTCCAGACTGAGTGAATGGGTAACAGAATAGCAAATGAGGTTTGGTGTAAGCAAGTGTAAATCTTTGAGCATGAGGTAAAGGAATCCTAACTTCACATAGTCACTGCTGAGTTCTGAATGGCAGTGACTAGCTAAGAAAAGGATCTTCAAGTAATGGTGAATATTTAATAAAATCATCCCCTGTGTGTTGCCGTATTAAGGGAGCTATGCTCCATATCAGGAGTTATAAGCAAAGAGACTGAAAACAAGAGAGCCCTGAATTCTAATATATTTTAATATAATGGTATCATACAGCAGTATTTAGATTACCGGTACTGTGTACTGGTTAAAAAGAATGTACTGACAAGGCACAAATGACTCCATCCATTGGATGGTCTAGGCATAGGGTTGCCAGGTCCCTCTTCGCAACCAGCGGGAGATTTCTAGGGTGGAGCCTGAGGAGGGCAAGGTTTAGGGAGGGGAGGAACTTCAATGCCATAGTGTCCAATTGCCAAAGCAGCCATTTTATCCAGGAGAACTGATCTCTACTGGCTGTAGATCAGTTGTAATAGCAGGAGATGTCCAGCTAGTACCTGGAGGTTGGCAACCATATCCAGGCAAGAGATGAACAGAGGTGGTTTGTCATTGCCCTCCTCTGCATAGCAAGCCTGGTCTTCCTTGGTAGTCTCCCATTCAAGTACTAACCATGGAGCTCAGGCTAGGTTGGCCTATTCAGGTTTCTGTATACTGGTTACTCCGACTCAAAGAGGATAATTGTGGAACTGGAAATGGTGCAGAAAAGTTCGAGCCAAATGAGGAAAGCTCATGGGGCTTTTTAGTTTAGGGAGTTTAGGGAGGAAAGACAGCCAAAAGGAATATGATAAAGATTTACAAAATTATGCATTCTATGCATTGTAGAAAGTGGATAGAAAGATTTTTTCCCCTCAGTTTTAGGGTCACTCTGTGGAACTGATTGGAAGGACAGTAATTCTTCACACAATTAATGGATGGAATCCACTATCAAAACAGACCCATTTATAGAGACAGGTAATTAGACACATTCATGGAAGATATGCCTGGCAATCACTATCAGCCATGATAGATGAATGTAAGCTCAGTGTTCAGACATTGGGTACCTCTGAGTACAGGATGCAAGGGAGAAGACAACCAGCAGCATTTTGTGAGGCTTCCCAGAATCACCTGTCTTCTTGTAATTGTTGGAAACAGGATGCTGGACTAGATGGACCTTTGGTCTCATCCATTAAGGCTCTTCAGGTTATGTCCTAGGAAGATACTGAACATTTTTCTAGGTTCTGTTTATTGCATATCTTCATGTAGCCATGATTCTCATATCCTCAGTTAGGATTTATGTCTCTGTGCCAGTTTAATTGTGGCTCTCCCCACCTTTTCTTAATCTTTTTTCAGTGATCTAGTTTTGATTACTGAAGCCACCCTTGCTGTACAGAAATGAATGATCACCCCAGCATAAAGGGCTAATAAGACACATGACGCTTACAACAAGAGTAATTAGCCATGTTGTTCAAAATAAACAGAGTAGTGTATTAAAAGGCAACAGGAAGTGGGGAACATATGGCCAGAGAAGAAACAAATTGTGAAATTGTTACCAGCAGCAATGTTAATTGGTAGTAGTAAATGCAGGAAATTCCATAAAATCTCCTGTATCAGCAGATCCTTTGCATTTGGATATATATTTTTTTAAATCATCAAGAACAAAAATAAAAATCAAAGAACAGAAATGAAAACCATGAAAAATATCATTTCAGAAAAGAGGTGAGAGATGGAAAAGTTGCTTGTATTCAGGTTTGCCTATGAGAGGTAAACAGAGTTCTCCACTCCACTTTTCCTTTTGTGACAGCTTTCTTGGCATCTCATACACATGCCAGCTTCCCACATTTATATATCAAATGCTAGTCCAAGAACCAAATACAACTCCCACATATGAGTTTTCTACCTCTCAATCAAAAGCAGGGTGAAAGGCTCTATAAGGAGAAAGCACAAAGTCCTTTGGTCCCAAATCAAAATGTACACAAGGGAATTAGGAACAATAATGATTGGCAAGCTTTGAAGAATCAAGATGATGGAGATTTTCCATCAGAGAAAATGGGAAGTAATTGCTCTTCGGCAGTGTGACAAGATAGACCGCTTTTAAAGATACAGGAAATGTATTTGGATTAGTTACTAGGAAACAGAAGCAAATCATAAAAACAGCCATCCAATGGAGGATGTTTACCAAAAAAATCACACAGCAAACTTTAAAAGAGCAAAATAATGCTCCAATTTATATGGTTTTAATGTGTACTGAAATGTTGTCTTAGCATGCTGTCTTTATTGCCCTTTTCTACTTTGATCAATACTAAAAACTTGTAAAATGCTTTGATGATAATGGTGAAGATATAACCCATCTTTCAGCTATGTCCTGTTGAATATATCTACTTAACAGAGTTTTGGGAGAGTGCTAAAGTTTTCACTTATCTGAAAAATGAGGAGGAGGGTTATTTGGGTGGTAGTATACAATATTTCTTTCTTAAATAATATATCCAATAAATTTGCTAGTGTATACAGAGGATTGAATCAGGACAAATCCGCCTTATATGGTAGCTCAATTTGCACATGTTATCTAAATGTTTAAAAATATGCTTCTACGGGTATGGGAGGGGTACATTTCTACGATAAGATTCTCATATCCTTTAGGGAAGCTTTAAGAAACATTTTTGGGGTTGGGCTATGCCACCCACTTGTCAGGCTTCATTCTCAAATAATTTAAAGCATGTGTGAGAGAGTGTACCTACTTTGAAATGTTGGCAGATATGCAATCAAATTTTGTTGGATTACTGACTTTAGGTAGACTGAAGCATTCATTGGGGTATTCTGAAAACAACAGATTCATTACTACAGATGGATCCGTACCACAATGTTTAAGCAGTCTGTACTCTGAGGTTTGTTCCAGCTCATGACAAAAAGACAGATGCCAACTACCCAGCCTTGTTCTTCCTCACTTGCTTCACAAATTTAAGAGGTGTTTAGAGATAAAATGGGCGAATTTGTGTGAAATATTCGGGTTCTGCCTCTACGTATATGTCATGGTTTACAAAAAAAAGAAAAGAAAAAAAGATGACTATTATAGGATATGTAGGCTTTCTAGGAATAAGGACACATGATGCTGCCTTGTACTGAAACAGACCCTAGGTCTATCAAGGTCAAAAAGATCTGACTGGCAGCAGCTGTCCAAGGTCTCCGGCAGAGGTATTTCACATCACCTCCTAACTGATCCTTTAATTAGAGACTCCAGGGATTGAACTAGGAACTTCTGCATGTCAAGGAGGCGGACTCTGATGTGGAGAACCGGGTTTGAGTCCCCACTCCTCCACATGAGCGGCGGAGGCTAATCTGGTGAACTGGCTTTGTATCCTCACTTCTCCACATGAAGCCAGCTGAATGATCTTGGGCTAGTCACACACTCTCAGCCCCACCTACCTCACAGGGTGTCTGTTGTGGGGAGGGGAAGGGAAGGTGATTGTAAGCCGGTTTGATTATTCTTAAGTGGTAGAGAAAGTCGACATATAAAAACCAACTCTTTTTCTACCATTGAGCTACAGCCCTTTCCCAAGTGGAGGAAATCATAAAATTTGCAAAATGGAAAAAAGAGTGGGAAGGCCAAAACAAAGCTGCTGTTTCAGACCTTTTGTTCAGCAGGGAAGCAGCCAGCTCAAGCAGAGGAGGCTGCATGACGTGTCCAAGGGTTTGATTCTTTGGATTTGGCTCCCGGACAACGGCTGAAGTTGCAGTTCATCAGCTCTGGCCCAAAAGTGCCTGAATCTAGCAGAGGGGCTGTGATAATTTTCCACAGGTTCCATTCTATGCAGCAGGTCAAACATAGCTATTGCTGCTGCATTTCCTCTAGTTCAGCCAGAAAGTGTCTGGCACAAGGCTGTGATGGTGGAAGTCTCAGAGTTCACAGCAACTATCCATGAACTCTACCCCCCACAATGATCCACAGGAGCCCCTTCTACTCAAGCTGAACACTTCCCCAGCCAAGCAGAGGGGTTGCGGTGGTAGCTGTCCAGCCCAGTGGTAGCTTTGAGGGTCCTAGAGTGCCTGTGAGATTGGTGTTAATTCTTCAAACCCAAAGGAATTCTGGGGCTTGTCAGAGAGGCTGAATGTGGTGAGCCTCATCCATCCAAGATATTAAGGCACTCAATCCTGTGTAATGGTATTGGGGCCAAAAGAGGAGTGAAGCTTGCTTCTTCTGCCCTTTGTCCTCTGACACCATGATGAACTCTTGTGCTGGACTAAAGAGGGAAAGCCGGAGGAGGGAAAGAGGACTGGCTTTAGAGGGAGCATGCCCTCCAATGCCAAGTCCTTCCACTCCCATGGAAGCTCTCTCCAAGAAAAAGAATCATATAGGTGGAAGACTCAAAGGGTTTGTGCTGAGGGATGCACATCCTCACATTCCCACATTTAGGCCCCTGGCTTTGACCCAGTTTCCAGCCCTGGTTGGGTAAAGGTTTGTACCTGCAGACTGATCTTCCCTGCCAACATTAGTAAGAACATGAGGGCTGCCAGTAGCCTCTGCAAGTTTTTGTGGGCTTGGGAGGGAGCAAGGATTTAACTTTAAAAAATCCAAAATGTTCCTGCATTCCTCAAGGGTGTCACACCCACACCTACCTTTTCTGTATGGACCCAGTTCTACCCTCTGACTGCTTTGGTAGCCAGCCCATCTGCTTGCTTGCTACCCTCTTTACCTATTATGGGAGGAGTGATAATATGTCACTGGAGTCCACTCATTTCAGAAACAGATTTGTAATGAACAAAACTAGTATTTGTCTACTTTAGAGCTACAAACTAAGTAAACTACATCTTAAGCCTTCAGATTATGAGGGGCCTCTACTTACATAAAATTACTATCAGGAGTAATGCTATGTGGCCTCTTATACCTGACATGATTTAGGGATTCGACATGTCTTAATTCAGCCCAGATTTTATTGTGTTCCTTCCACTCTAACCAAAGGGTCATTGTAAAGGATAAATAGAGAGGGGATGGAATACTCCTGAAATTGCCGCCCCAACCAAGAAGTGTATAGCAATTGCTGGCTATTGATATAATTAATAACTCCTTGTTCCAATAATTGTAAACCCCACTGTGATCAGAATAGTTCCTTTCAGTAGAGCAAGGAAGGCTTATATGTACTATTTGTTACTGGAACTATTCAGATAGGAAGCTGATTTTAAGTGTGTAGAGACACCCTGTGTTTATCTTCCACTATCATCCTTCTTTGTCACAATAAGGAATCTGGTAATTGCCATTTTCTGTTGCACCCATACATTTAATATGTAGTTCCAGCTTTAAAACAACTTTTAAAAAAGTAAATGTCAGCAATGATCCAGCATCTGGATCAGGATGATTCATATGCTTAGAAAAATTCTGGTAGTCTCCATGTCTGACTGCACAGCCTACCCAATAACATGACAAAGATGCTGAAGAGACTGGTAGACAATTAAGACCTCTAAAAGGCCTTTTTTGGGGAGTGGGGCCTTCACAGACAAGGTGACATTTCTATCATGGTGGTATGTTGTCTGCGAAGCTCCCTTCACTAAGTGCCCAACAAATGCCAAACAAATCCTTAAGACATAACACCAGATACTCATCAGGGCAGCAGTAATATGAAGAAATCATTAATTTTCCTTCCCTCTGTATGGATACACCGTATGATGGCAGATTAAGATAGGGAAAATGTGTAATAGGCATTAGGCCAACACAACAAAATTTAGAAAGTAATATTTGGTGGAAGAGGTAATATTGTCCTTTGAAATAATGGTAACAAATAAGGAATATTAAGTTGGCACAGTGCTTGATTATAAGGACTTTTCATTTTGTCAAGATCATACCTCTAGACGTAACCAAATGACATGTTGTATGATGAGCTTTCGAGAAACATCCTCTTTTTACCATTGTACAACAACCCAGTGGGTTGCCAGGCCAAGCCTGGCAGCAAATGGGAAGGCTAGGGGTGGGAATATGGGAGGGTGACATCAGCAATGTCACCAACATCACTGTGTTACTTCTGGGTACAACCCAGAAGTGACAGTGGATATCTCTAGGAATCTTCAGAATCTCCTCCATGGTAAACTCATTGTCTGAGTTTCCAGCAACTCCTACAGCTACTCATTGTCACTTCCAGGTTGGACCCAGAAGTGACGTACCAGGGCGGACAACATCAGCAGGTTTTTAAAATACTTTTCTCCCGCTGCCACTTGAAGAGGAAGCAGGCACCAGAGGAAATTGGCTAGAAGCATCTTGCCATAGCAAGAGGCTGGCAGCCCTACTCAATGCAACAAGCCCCAATCATTTTTTTATTTGCTTAGGCATTTAAATAGTGGTGTGTTGTAGGTATCCCTGCATCTCTTTCAGAATTTGTGATTAGGCACAGAAAAATCTGCATGTCAAGTAAACAGAAACAATTTCAGAATTTACTCCCAACACACAGTCTCCTGAGAAAAGGGATCTTAGCAAATATTCTAAGTTTCTTTGTGTATCTTGGGTGGAGGAATGCTAACAATCCTGAAACAAGTGTTTGTTATCCCTTATTGTATAAGCAATCCCTGTTTAATATCATTGGAGTAACTTGGTTTTCTGTAGGGGGGGATTCTCAATTTAGATTCAGACTGGGTTGTGTAACTGTGGTCTTGGAATTTTCTTTCCTGGCAGACACTGTCCTTCAGTGTTACTACTCTGAAGATGCCTGCCACAGTTGCTGGCGAAACGTCAGGAAAGAAAATTCCAAGACCACGGTTACACAACCCGGATAACCTACAAGAACCAATGAACTCTGACCGTGAAAGCCTTTGACAATATTTAGATTCAGACTGTTCACATGCAATTTCTTGGAGACCACAGTAGCAGCAAGTTGGGTGATGCATGAATAGCCCCTGCTTTGTGTCTTCTGTTAATATAAATTATGTGCTCAAAAGACTCAGTTAAGACCACATCTCTGTCTATGACTGGTAAAGTACAATCACGCCCAGGCTAACTACTAGAAGATGTTCCCTACTATAGTAGGGGCCAATCAGAGAATTCATACTTTGGTCAAAGGAAGATCTGTGCCTCTCCTTTTCTCTCTCTGGTTTACCCTTACCCCTAGACACAAGGAATCACAACAGCTTCTTCTCTTAGTGAACTTTAAGGACCAAAGCCTTTCTGAACAGTTAAGACTATGGGACAGCCAAGCAGCTCAGAATGCTAGAAATGCGAGTGGATGAATGCACACTGTAGAAAGATGATTTTGTCCAAATGCCAAATTAATTATGGGACAGCCAAGCAGCTCAGAATGCTAGAAATGCGAGTGGATGAATGCACACTGTAGAGAGATGATTTTGTCCAAATGCCAAATTAATTAGGGCGGGGCTATAAATATAAGCAAATAAATATTAATAAATACAGGGAGCACTGCAGACAATAACAATTTTCACTACTTTCAATTTGCTTCAATTGAATGGAGACTAATTTTTTCCATTATGAGTGCTATAATATATATTAGCGTCCCTTGATTATCAGCTGATGATAACAAATAGCAGAGTGTAATGGCCTTAGATTCGATTTGTGTTGCCAATTCTCAGACCCAGGAAACACAAAATGGGAGAGGGAACCTTGAGTGGGCCACCTGTGGTAACACATATATTTCCATTACCAAGTGGAAACTCTAGAATGCTCTATTGCTCTGTTTGGGAGCTTTCCAGGAGTATAGGGAAGGCCGGTCTTCTGTTCTCAGGACACTTCAGCTATACAGCCTGAAAGTCAAAATTCAAGAGAAGAATGCAATCCTCCTAAAAGGCAAAGGTAGTCCCCTGTGCAAGCACCGGGTAATTACTGACCCAAGCACCGGGTCATTACTGACGTCACATCACGATGTTTACTAGGCAGACTATGTTTACGGGGTGCTTCCCCAGTTGTCTACACTTTGCCCCCAGCAGGCTGGGTACTCATTTTTCAGACCTTGGAAGGATGAAAGGCTGAGTCAGTCTTGAGCCGGCTGCCTGAAACCGACTTCTGTTGGGATTAAACTCAGGTTGTGAGCAGAGCTTTGACTGCAGTACTGCAGCTTACCACTCTGCTTAACGGGGCTCCTCCTAGGCCACTACAATTGTGGGGGAATGACATGGGGAACAAGATTCCATGGTCCCAGGTCACCCTGGAGGCCTAAGGAGCTGGGCAAGTAATGTGATTTGTTTTCATATGAGGCTTGGGTTGAATGAGGAAAGCCCATACCATTGTCTGACATCCCATTATGGCTCCCAGCTGCCTTAATCATGTTAGGAACTTTGTCGCCCCCACAGACATCAGTGCTGGAGAGTCCCAGTCCATTTACAATACAATTTGCTAGGCTCTTCAGATCAGCTAAGGTCGTGTTTGCAGAGGCAGAGGAAAGGTCAGAAACTTTGAAAGGTATACAAAAGCTAACTTGTAGTTCCATGTAGCTTTCACAGTTTTTAATACAATGAGCTATAAGCATAGCCAAGATGTGACAATTATGACTGAAGAGTCAATATGTCTTCTAAGGTCTTTTATGACTTCTAAGGGGGCCAATATGACTTCTAAGGGAGCCAGCATGGTGTAGTGGTTAAGAGCGGTGGTTTGGAGCGGTGGAGTCTGATCTGGAGAACCGGGTTTGATTCCCCACTCCACATGAGCAGCGGAGGCTAATCTGGTGAACTGGATTTGTTTCCCCGCTCCTACACACGAAGCCAGCTGGGTGACCTTGAGCAAGTCACACTCTCTCAGCTTCACCTACCTCACAGGGTGTCTGTTGTGGGGAGGGGAAGGGAAGGTGATTGTAAGCCGGTTTGAGTCTCCCTTAACTGGTAGAGAAAGTCGGCATATAAAAACCAACTCTTCTTCTTATGCACAGGCTGGATCTCCCTGCTTGGACCTGGGTTCATTGCAAATTAAAGTAACCCGGGCTGGGGGAAACTGTATGCATTGGCTTGAATGATCAGGGACGAAACTGTGTGCTAATCGAACCAGGAATAAAGAAAAGCAGTCTCCCAAGCTCAAATCAAGTCCCACCCCTTTAAATGCTGCTCTGTAATTGGCTTACTGTGAGAGAAGATTTCCTTCCCCCCAAACCCAACTGCCGCATAAAAAAGCCTTTTATAAGAACAAAAAACAAAAAATGGAGCAATCAGAAAGAAGGGGGGAGAAATCCAAGCCTCATTTTTAAAAAGCCTTTCTTTTGCTCATAAAGAGCTACGAGGTAGCAGGAAGCACTTGAATCCCCGCCTCTTTACACACTGCTTTGTGACTGGCTGTGAGAGAAGCCAATCTTCTGTGTTTCCCCCTAATGCAATATGCACGCTCTGTGACTCCAGAATGAGCCAGGATCAACAGTTTAATTAGGGCCAGAAGAGTAATGGGAAAAGCCGGGTTCGTTTTGCATCAAAACAGCGTTGAGCTTCCAAGGAATGAGATAGCATTAGGCTTGCCAGGCCCCGTAGCTCCACCGGCGGGAGCTTTCTGGGGCTATGGCTGTAGAGCGCAGTGCACACGTGCACCTGACGCAATGCGCACCCCACGCAACATGCCCGCAACGCGCACGCCACACAACATGCCTACGTCACTTCTGGGTTTACCCAGAAGCGACGTGGATGCTCAAATAACCTTGGGCAGAACTCTATGGTTTCCACAGTTTTCTCCGAGATTCCCAGAGTGTGTGCGTCACTTTCGGGTTTATTCCTGGAAAGCTCCCAAACAGAGCAATACAGCATTCTAGAGTTTCCACTTGGTAATGGAAATATATGTGTTACCACAGGTGGCCCACTCAAGGTTCCCTCTCCCATTTTGTGTTTCCTTGGTTTGAGAATTGGCAACACAAATCGAAAGTGACGCATGTGCGGGTGCATGCCTGCAGTGCCCGCCGGCCATCGCTGGCTGGCCCGGTGGATTGGCGGGATTTTACCCGCCACCACAGGGCACTTGACAACCCTAGATAGCGTGCATACTGAAAAATTTGATCCTATCTGAAACAGGGAATAAAGGAGGTTAAAGCGGACATGCATAAATGACCTAAGTCTACTCTGTGTGTGTGTGTGTAAAGTGCTGTCAAGTCGCAGCTGACTTATGGCGACCCCTTTTTGGGGTTTTCATGGCAAGAGACTAACAGAGAGGTGGTTTGCCAGTGCCTTCCTCTGCACAGAAGCCTGGTATTCCTTGGTGGTCTCCCATCCAAATACTAACCAGGGCTGACCCTGCTTAGCTTCTGAGATCTGACGAGATCAGGCTAGCCTGGGCCATCCAGGTCAGGGCAAGTCTACTCTGATTGTCCAATAAACTCAAGACATATGGCAGGTTTGCTGTGGGGAGTCAAACAGCCATCAAAATGAGCAGGACCCAATACCAAAGGTTCTCTATCTTGTGCTATATTGCCTAGCTTCCCAAGGGCATCTGCTTGGAAATAGAACACAGTACAATATGCCCTTTGCTCCAGCAAGGCAGTTCTTATGTTTTCAGGATGCGACCAATTATATTAACCAATGTTTGTTTGTTTTTAAAAAATGATGTAGCTTCATCCTCCCAGGACTGAACCATATCAGAACATCACTGGCCTGCTGGATGCACAGACTAGAAGAGAAAAAACACCCTCCAAAAATAAAGGGGCAGCGGGGACAGCAGGGATCAGGGTCAATCTGGAAGGCATCAATGATCAGGAGCCAGTTGCACCAAAAGTCACATCCAGACAATACAAGGATGGCTTAAGAGCATTCACTGACTCTGAAATGTCTACAGATAACCAGTTTGACTGATGTTAGTGCAGTCCATAAAGAGATAGTAGAAAATACTTTGTAACATAATTATTAAGAAATGAAATGAAAAATAAGACGATGCAGTTCGATATCCACATTTTGAGTACTAGGTGTACTCCTGCTCACCCCATCTCAGAAAAAAAATTATTGTCGCACTGAAGAAGATATTAAAAATGCAAGAAAATGATCAAAGAAATGTGGAGGACTTGAAAAATGATGACTGAGAGAGGGCAAGGCAGAGGTTTTAGAAAAACATGATTGGTGTGAGGAGAGTAAATAAGGAACAATAATTTCAAAATAAAAAAGGTCCAAGGCCATCTGCAGCAAATGTAAGTCAAACAAAAGAAATCACTTCTTTGTTCGGCATATAATTAACCTATGGAACTCATTTTCAAGGGACATTATTGCTTTAAAAGATAAAATAAGTACATGGAGAAGAGGTCAATTGATGGTACAAGCCATAATACGCATACTGCAACTACCATATTTAGAGATGACCACGTTCTCTCTTATTAGCAGATGCTGATGATTAATATCACTGGACAGCTATTGCCATTACAATGTACTTGTGACCTGGTCAGGCCCAGAATAATGGTCTACGTGGATCCATAAAACATGGTTGTCCATTTGTAGATAGTCATTCTTCTGTCTTCATCCAGATCCAGCTAGTCACTCCTAAAGGTAAAAACGTAAAGGTCCCCTGTGCAAGCACCAGGTCATTCCTGACCCATGGGGTGACGTCACATCCCGACGTTTACTAGGCAGACTTTGTTTACGGGGTGGTTTGCCGGTGCCTTTCCCAGTCATCTTTCCTTTACCCCCAGCAAGCTGGGTACTCATTTTACCTACCTTGGAAGGATGGAAGGCTGAGTCAACCTTGAGCCGGCTACCTGAACTATTTCTAACCTCTTGGGGCTTGGTCATAACACAAGAGCCCTGCTGCATCAGACCAGTAGTCTATCTAGTCAACATTCTATTTCACTCAATGGGCACCAGTTGCGTTGAGAGCCAACAAACAAGCACTGAAGCTAAGGCATTCCCCTTTTGTATACATGGAAGGTTACCAGGCCTGACCTGGCAAACAGCAGGAAACCTGGAGGGAGGGGGAACTCTGGAAGTAATGTCAGCCCTATCTAGGTTTTACCACAGAGTTTCTGGCAATTTTTAAAGAGGCATGGCATCACTTCGGAGATTTTCCCAGAAGTGATGTCATATCATAGGCCCAACAGCCATTTTTTCTAGGTGATTCCAAGAGAGGTATGATGTCACTTCCAAGTTTTCCCAAAAGTGATGTCATTGCCATAGACCAAACGGCCATTTTTCTCCTGCAACAGCAGGAAATGAAAGCTGGGGCAGAGGATCACTTGCCCCCACCAAGGGACTGGCAACTCTTTATACATGTAAATGTACACACACAGAGAAGCCTTTACTGAGTCAAAACCATTTGTCTGTCAAGGTCAGTATTGTCTACTCTGCCTGGCAGCGACTCTCCAGACTCTGAGGAAGAGACCTTCGACATTACCTCCTACCTGATCCTTTTAAACTGGAGATGTCAGGGACTGAACCTGGGGCCTTCTACATTCAAGTTATATTCTCTATCACTGAGCCACGCCCTACCCCAGAATGATTCCTGATGGTCCTAGTGTCACCTACAGATGACATAAATTATTCCTCCAAGCTTGTGGGCACAAATTTATACAAGCTAGGGAAAAAAATCATCCAAGACACTATGACAAAATTTGATCTATGTATGTCATTTCAGAGGCAAGCCACATGAGAAACAGAAGAAAACAGGACCGATGAAGACAAGGACCAAATGACTAAGAAGTATGGGCATAGACTACCCAGAGGGATAAATCATCTAAAACAGTGAATCATATACAAGGGAAAAAAAATAGGAAGCAGAACAGATGGGCACGCAGGAGGAAATGAAGAGCAGGAGGAGATGGTGCTATTCACTTATTCAAAAAGAACAAAACCTTTATTGCACTAAAGACAGTTAAATCAATATTTTCCTAATGTTATTTTTCCACATAAGCAAATGGGTGTGCTTCCCCACAGGGATGTTGCATTACCATGAATGAAAAGGATGAATTGTCTGCATAATGGCAAGAGGAAGGAGAGAAACTGTCTACAAAGACAAAGTCTAACAAAGTGGAAAATTGCCTTGCAAACAGCTGGCAGGAAGTTCTCGAGCAGAGAAGGGTACCAAGCCCCATCAACAGAGATGCTACGGAGTGAAAAGCCCCCTCCTATTAGGTCCCATACAGGACTAGGACTCAACTCTGCCTATTCCTCCTCCTGTACCTTGCAAAGATGCCACTTGTCAGACAGTTTATTATATGCAGTAATTAATGTTTTAGTAAATTACTAGGTAGCAAAATTGTGGGCTTTTCCCCCTTCACAAAAGACCCACTGTAGAAACATTTCTGACATTTCACCTGAAAATTCAAAAACAGTTATATAAATTTGAAGCAAATTAAAACTCAGGATGCCCATGTGAATGTACTACCAATGAGAGGTAGTACTCATTGACACAGATAGCAGCATGCAGGAAGAGATGTTCTCAGTTGGAAGCCAAGAGGAGGTAAATGTTGATCTGGCTCTCTGATACTAATTTCACCTCTAGTGATTACAAATGATTCATCTAGTTGACTGTCCTCTATTCAGCCTACTTAAAGTGCAGTCTAAAAGTGGAAACAGAGTTTTCTAGGTAAAGAGAGGTTTATGAACTCCCTCAGGGACAAGACAGATATTCTGTCTATCTTCATTCTATAAGCCACCGACATTCCAAACTTGCACAAACGTAGCTAGTCCTTTGTGAATTCAGGAATATGATCAGCAATTATATCCAATGGCAATGAAACCCACCAACCAGTTATACTGAGAGCCAGTATGACAAAATGGTTAGAGTGTCAAGGTTAGGATCTAGGAGGACCAAGTACAAATCCCCACTATGTCGTAGATGCTTTTTAGATGGGGTTGCCAGGTCCCTCTTCACCACCGGCGGAGGTTTTTGGGGCGGAGCCTGAGGAGGACGGGGTTTGGGGAGGGACTTCAATGCCATAGAGTCCAATTGCCAAAGCGGCCATTTCCTCCAGGGGAACTGATCTCTATCGGCTGGAGATCAGTTGTAATAGCAGGAGATCTCCAGATAGTACCTGGAGGTTGGCAACCCTATCTTTGGATAACTTCGGGCCAGTCACACTCTCTCAGCTGAACGGGCTTCAAAGGATTGTTGTGGGGATAAAAAGGAGAAGGGGAGAACGTTGTAAGCAATTGTGGATCCCCATTGGGGAGAAATGTACTGTATGTAAGTATATATGTATAAATAAATAAACAAGCAAATAAGACTTGGCGACTCCTATATACAGCAATAGCATGGCAGCTGGTTTCCTGTGGTACAATCTCATGTGACTGTGGGCTATGTGGGAATGACACAATCACAAAAGAACTGCTTGTTGAAAACCTGTAGCAAAGGAATCATGTGCCTTCCACTTCTAGAATTATGTGAAACTACAAAACTGTTTCCTACTCTGTTTAACTAACACCACACACCAATATATATGCAATTATCATCATGGATTCCAGAAGGTTAAGGCAGGACTCCACAGAGAGATTCAGAGCCTAAAGGGGAGGGAAGCCAACTTGCTAGCCTCTACCACTGTGGGCCAGTGCAGATTATTTCTACTTTCTGGTAACTGGCAACTCTGATTAGTATTTGGGCAACTTTAAATCTCGACTTTCTTTGAAGTCTCCCTTCTTGTCCTTATGGCCCAGCTCCTAACCTTTTTCTTCTTCTACCTAAACTGTGAAAAACATTATGTATTGCTGGGTGAACTTTTTTTTTTTTTGCTGGGGGGGAAAATCAGAAACACATACATCTACATAGCTCTGTGGCAGCTTCCCTGTAGCACTATACCATACGGCTACAACATGTGTGCAAATCCTGTAAACACACTGACCAGTGAAGTGTGCCTTTCCTACCCTGATCACTATATTCCTCATCTTGAAGGAAGCAATCAGATAGAACAGACTCACATTTCAGGCCCACTCACACTAAGGTTGCGGGGTCCCTCTTTGCCACCAGAGGGAGGTTCTTGGGGCAGAGGGCCCCTAAGGAGGGCCGGGTATGGGAAGGGGAGGGACTTCAATACCATAGAGTCCAATGGCCAAGGCGGCCCTTTTCTCCAGGTGAACTGATCTCTATTGGCTGGAGGTCAGTTGTAATAGCAATCTCCAGCTAGTACCTGGAAGATGGCAATCCTAACTCACACTGCTGTAGTATATACACACATGCCTCAACCAACAGGAGATAGCACTATGGAGAAATGTCTCCCATGTGAACAGGTAGGTATACCGCTCAAGGAGCCCTTAGTTAAAGTTCAGGTGGATGATAAGTGGCATTTTTCAGATTCTTTTTACTTCTGTGCACCGTATCGACCAGATGAAGAAATTCTGAATGTTCCATACTAGTTTTAAAAAAAAAAAAATTTAGTCATTTTGCTTTGCTTTCTTATAGCATCTTGACTCAGGGAGATTCACTATGACCTAGTCTGAAAACTCTCCAGCTTTTTCTCCTTATATGGAAAAAGGCTCATATTCTTCCGTTGCATTTCTCTGTACCTCTTTAAGTTGTTTACCAAACACTACTGTAAAACATGGCTTTCACACAAAGAATTCAGGTCGTGAGATATCTAATTCAGAGCTCCAGCAACTGTTTTACTATTCATGCTTTGATGGTCCTCCAAATATGGCTACAGTCTGCTTCCTCTGATTGTTACCCTTGGGAAGTCATGCCACAGTAAGCTGGTTAAAGTGCAATCCCAAACAGAATTACATCCCTCTGAGTGCATTCAAGTCAATGTGCTTGGAACGATGTAGCTCTGTTTAGGATTGCACTGTTAGGCTCACTTCACACACTGGCTGCGCCCACAAAATTGATCCTACATTGTTGGGAGTCACATTATAGCAGTAAGATAAGGAAGTACCACATACTATGGGTCATCTTGGTTGCCCAGAAATAGTTGTGCCAGTTTCCACAGGGACAATGGTACTCTCTTGGGAAGTAATCCTGCAAACCAAGTGACCCATGTGATGGGATGGCTTCAGAAATAAGGTATGAACAAATTCTCTGCCTTCTTGCCTTATTTAAGAGACATTTCTTATATTAAAGAATTCTCTCTCTTTTTTCCTCCAAAGCATTGAAAGGCCCTTATGTCAGAACTCTACAGTGCCAAGTAACTTCAAAGAAAACACAACATATCTCTACTCTTCCTATCTCTCCATACACACAATCAATGTATCTGAGAGTTACTCCAGTTCTGAAAATTAGGCCTCCATTATCAGGAGTCAGGCAGATATGCAAATGCCTGGTTTGAAAAACTGTCCACCCTGAAGGAATGTGAACCCATTCATCACTATCTGCTGACACAAACTATCCCATAGCAGCATGGGAGCCTGCAGGTGATAAATTCACAGATCAAGGGAGGCTGGGTGGAGGGGAATCCACCTTTTGATAATTTATGCCTCCATGGTGTGGTACAAAAACAAACCCCTTATTTGTGTATAAACATCACACCATGGGGCAGGGAAAGTACCCAGGCTGCAAACATCTGCACAATGTGAAACACATGGTACCTGCTGGTTACCACACAAGCCCGCTGCTGGATTGAAAACAACAATAATTTATATACACACATTTTTGTTTTAAAGAATGGACAAGGAAGAGTCTTCGGGTCATCCACACCCTTCAGCACACAGAATGTGTAGACAGCCTGAAAGTGTGTGACCAGTGGTGTTTAACCACTGTAGTCCTGTCTCCTGCAGCAAAGATTATGGGAAAAACTGTGACTGTCACAGCCAACGAAGATGACAGAAGTCGTCATGTTCCACAAATCTGGTGTGGGTGGGAAAGATGACCTGACAATATAAGATGCAGCCAAGAGAATGTACACTGAGCTCATCCTCTGTGATCACTGTCCCAAAGGCAATCACATCACCGTTGCATCTTTACATGGTGATGGGAGGGTAGCCTCAGTTTGTACACATTCTCTTTGTGCGGTATTGGCCCATATTTTCACTCTAAAGAAGAGCAAGGGGGACTTCTCAGTTCTGAAAAACCTTACACTGGCAGAGGAAAACCTTCCATTCTCCTCAGTTGAAAGACTGCTTCTTGTGCACTCACAAATACTTCCTCAGCTGAGGAAATGTCACACCTGCTTTTGATTCTAGTTTCCCGAGAATCCCTCAACACTTTGAGGATGCTCCCTCTCCCCCCCTGCAATTTTCAAAACTGATAAGAAAGTTTCGCTGGCTAACAGAAAATGGCATCTTCCACTAACCATTATGGTTCTGTTTGCTTTTATGGAAGAACTGCTTTCAGTTAAGCCTCTTGGGAAGCTTATATATACAATGGGGAGGTGGGTTACGCTAAGTGATTTATGGAAAAAATGGTGAGGCAAGAGCTGAAAGTGGACATTTCCCTGCTGTAGAGACTTGATTGAAGAGAAATCTGTGCAGACAGTATCCAAGGAGTGCAAAGCCCTCAAAAACCTTGAACCACAGACAGTCTTGGGCTGAAATTCAAAGTTTTGAAAAAGCCACATGACATGTCACCCTTAAAAGACAAACTCGGGTGTGATCACAGCTGGTGCCAATTGATACAGCTCAGCTGACTTTATTGTGAGGAAATCAGACTCAGATGCTTTTTTTTCCCACAAGAAGGAAAATATTTCCACTCCTGCTCCCTCCCCTCCCTGCCCCAGCTTTTAAAGATATAAAAACACTGTGCAAGTTTGCAGTCTCTGCATTATATAGCATAATTAAGATATTTTCCAATGAGGACTGAGATACCCAGAAGCAATAAAGTATCATCAAACAGTGCTTACTCTTCTCTTTCTTTCCATTTTCCTCTCCACCTTTCTGCCTCCTGGTGTTAAAAGGCAGGGCACTATCTGGCTGGTAATTGCCAGAATGGTCCCCTAACACTTGCTTTCCTCTCCACTTGCATTAAATAGCATCTCTATAGATACAATTCTGCTTATCTATGCTGCTCGTGTGGAGGAGGAAAGAAATGCAGGCTCTCTTTCTCCACCTCCTCCCCTTCTTTTGATTTCATGGGTGTGGCAGGGTTCAAAACCTCTCTTTCTCTCCAGCAATAGTGCATTTAATCAGGAGATCCCAGACTGAGAATAGGATCATCTCTCCTACAAGTGGGCAAACCTAGAACACTCTATCTCACATACACACACATACTATCTGTTCCAATGTAATGTGCAATACAGGAGTTGCATAGCTATTCTTTTATGAGATATGTCTAGAGTAGATTTCCAAGCACAAAGTACAGGGGTTGGATGTCCAAAATGTTCCCAAAGTTCGGCTTTTACTTTTCACTTGGCATATTGTCAGCATTTTAATGATGAATTTTAATGGCTACAGAGGTGTCAAAAATCTGGGTTGCTCTTCAGCAAGGCCAGCAGAGTATTACATTTTATTTCATGCATTGAAATTGCATTTATAGATGCAATTTAAACACATATTTGCAGATGGGGGGGAGAACTGCATGGTAAAAAGACATTTATGCTTTTACCATTAATAAGTTTCATGTTTTTCATTATCCATCCTTCTAGGATGCCATGTATATGACTTTGGATGCAGAGAGACACATGAACACATGACCAAAGGAGACGCACACATACATATTACCTAAAACATTAGACTCCAGAATTTCTGCTATTTGTTCTTCTGCAGGCAAAAATACAAAGAGGAACTGCCCAGGTAATGAGAAAACCTGCCTATATTTTTGAAACACCCTCTTCAGATCATGGTCATTTGTTAGCCCTGCTACTATTATGGTTGTAAGGATAAGGAGGAGAATGCAAGCAGGGAAGATTCCCCTTTCTTTTCCCAGTAAAAGCTTGTAAGAAATAGTGCTGGGTCTGGTTTCCAAACTTTTTTTATGTACCAGTATTATCTTGTAAGTGTAATTTGTGCATGTGTGCGAATGCTTTACAAATGCAAGAGCCTGAATGGGGATGTATAGAGGTGTGGGTGTGTCTTGATACAGCTTTGCACAAGTGTGCACCCGTACGCAGTTAGGATTGCATGAATGAATATGTATATGGCTGGATATGAAGGAGTACATATGTGTATGGGTGTGTCTCTTTGTGTCTGAGAAAGTATGTGCATCAAACTGTGTACAGAAGTGGATATTTAAATGTGCAGAATTGCTGGCTGTAGGCTTGATTCTCTGATAATGTACCCACAGGGGTATATGCCGGATGTATGCCTGAGTCTATGAAGATTTAGCCACACGGGTGTGGAAAGGGGTGTGGCCGGTGACCAAGCCAGTGCATGGCTTTTTAAGGATCTATCTGCCAACAGTTTATAAATGCACACATCAAAACTGGGAAAAGGTAACAACAGAAAATGATATAAGCTTGTAAGGAGTGAAGTGGGCAGGGTTCTGGCCATGTGTTCTGCAGCTCAGCTGGTGAAAATGGCTCCCACAGCCTATCATTTCATATGTCTCCAGAGTCTGCTACCTTGTTTGAAAAATTTACTAAGCCCTTTCCACTTGCTGCTATGTTGTTCTTTTTATTTTTATTTTTGCTTTTCTGTCTGCTTTTCTCCTCATTCCCTCCCTCCCTTTTTATCTCACATATGCCAACCAAATGTGCTCTGCTGGCTGCAACATGTTCCAGGTCTCCCTCCCTTCAGGTTTTGATAGTCAGTGTATCAGAAATGGGGGAACATCTAAAACATGCACTAGGTGAAAAGAAATGCTAAGGCAACTGGGGGGGGGTTCCCATTCCTCAACCCCACCCTTTGCAGTCTACACCACCATCTCTTAGCTTAGGAACAACATTGCTCACAAAATGCCTTTTACATGTCGGTATTAAACACTACAGTATCCTAAAGGAACTGGTGAAACCACTGCAGCTCTCAGCAGAGTTGATTTTTAAGAATTCTGCATGCTGGTTTGCTGGGATATATACACTGGAAGGAAGCAGGCATCCATCTGCATTGCAAGCAATCTATGTAGTTTGCATTGAAAACAGGTATTCAACCTACACATATCCAGAAACCTTTTATAGACTTCAAAGGCCAAAATCTTGCCCTGGCTTGAATACATCTGGAGTAAATCCAGAAGAAATCAGATAAACCACCAAGAAGGATCTGCAATGCTCTCCAAGGGAATCAGTTTAACATGAAGGTGTGATGGGGGGAGGGGCAGGAGGCTATCTTGTTCATTTCTATATTTCTCGTCTTTTTCCCTAATAGCTGGAAATGAGGTGTCTTTTCCACCTCTCCATGCTCACTGTTATGGGGGGGGGGGGAAATCCCAAACCCATATGAGACGATAAGATATTAACTGGTTTTCCACCAAGTTCATGCTGTTCTCAGCTCTCCCACCCCATCGGAGCTCACAGCTAACAGAGGCGTGGTCCTCTGTCTCTTCACCAGCTGGTGCTCAGTTGTCCAAGTGCCCCTGGTAGGGAAGGGATTACTGAAGAGGGAACCCCCATGCCCCCACCCACCCCATCTCCCTTAGTAGCTAATTTATTTTCCATCCCATTAACTGCCCCTGTCACCCCTTAAAAGAAAAGACAAGAAAATGATCGATGCCTTCAAGTTGCACTAAAGAGAAGGAAATATCGCCCATCATCCCAGCCGTCGGGAAGCCCATGCGCTTCAATCTCGATCAAAGCAAGAAACCACAGACAGAAAACATCCTTATGTCGGTCTAGCGTCGCTCAGTCTATGGGGGGGGGGGACATACAGAAAGCATAGCTCCTCTCCCCACAGAACCACACATCTGAGCCTGCCTCGCCCTCCTCCTCTTCCCATCCACACCCTCCAGATCCAAGGCAGAAAACCCTATCCAACGCATCTTCCTACAGGTCCCCCGCCCAGAGGGGTCTGCCTGAAAGGGAGAGGGCATCCCCCACCCCTCTTTCTCAGGCTTCCCCAACCAGACTCTACAGGCAACCCGCCCCCCCCCCCAAAAAAAATCCCGCATTCAGGGAATGGGTGCGATGCGAGCTTTCAAGATGCTTCACACACACACAACAATTGCGAAAGACACCCCGGCTTCAAAGGGGCGGAAAGCCTCCGCCCGCCCCCTGCACATCTCTCCCTCAACGCCCCCCAGCCCCATCCAGGAGCCCAGGAATGCCTCGGCGGAAAGAAAAGTATCAAATCGCCGCCTCTACCTGTTTTGTTCTTCTCATACAGCACAGCATGGTTGTACAGTCCCTTTCTTCCTTGTCGTCCCTTCCTTCCTTCTCCTCTCTCCTTTTTCCCCCCTCCTCTCTCTCCCTCTCTCTTATCTCTCCCCCCACCCTCTCCGCTCCCTCCCCTCCCTCTCTCTCTCTCTCTCTCTCTCTCTCGCTGGCGCGCGCACACCCCACCCCGCGCCACGCCACACGCCCACCCCCACGCCAGGGCAGTCAGCAGCGACTGGCAGGTCCGCCGCGATCCCTCATCCCCCAGGCGCCCCCTCTCCCTTTCCCAGAATTGCTCACTGGCAGCTCCCAGGGACGAGTCCCTTCCCCGCCCCCCTGCCTCCCCACCACTACGGAGGCAACCACCCCCTCGGCCAGCCTCATGAATATTTAAGCGCATCCAATCTGGACCCAATTACCCCGGCGACTTTCCCACTGTACAGAGATTGCGGGGACACACACACACACACACACACACACACGCCGCAGATTGTTCAGGGGTGGGGGGCAAGGGAGGGCTGGTCAGAGTAGAAAGAAGTGGGTGATGGGGGTGGCCAGCTCCTGCTGCATTAGATGTAGCGGAGAGGGCACTATGGGATGGAGGATAGCTCTAGACCAGCGTTTCCCTCCCTTTGGACCCTTGAAATAAGAGTCATGTCTCAGGGAACCCCTACATGTGATTACATATGATTTACATACGATTAGCCTATTCATCACTATTTGGAGTTTGGAGAGGGGAGGGACTTTTGCCTCCCCACCACTACGGAGGCAACCCCCCCCCCTCGCCGTCCTCGGCCAGCCTCATGAATATTTAAACGTATCCAATCTGGACCCAATTACCCGGCGACTTTCCCACTGTACAGAGATTGCAGGGGGACACACACGCCGCAGATTGGTCAGGGGTGGGGGCAAGGGAGGGTTAGTCAGAAAGCAGCTGTGTTTCTTTGAGGCCATTTAGGCAGGGGAGGTTTCTGCCTTGGGTTTGCTGCTCTCTACATGCACATTTTCCTCCTCTGGATTCTCACAACTCGGCCTGGGGGCTCATTTTTGAGTTTTAAGAATTTGGATGGAGGAAATGTGGATCTAGAGAGCGGCAAATACAAGGCAAAACCTCTCATGCGTCAACGGACTTAGTTTGGTTTTTGCTGTTTCTTGTTTTTTTTCTTTTTTTCCCACCAGAGCGGTGAAAGAAAGGAGAAAGCACCCGACCACCTCAGCAGAGATTTATGTGAAGAAAGCAAGTTGGTGGGTTCTGAAGGCGCACAAGGAGCGCATGTGATGCCAGCCGCTGGAAATGGCTAACTTGCCGAGTGAAACCCAACAGCGGTCTTGAGAGAGGGGAGAAAGAAATGTCTGCTGCTGTCTCCCCTCCCCCATGGGCATATGCAAAAAGTACATTGCGAGCAAAACTCATGGTGTTCTTATAAAGCTGATGGGCAATAATATTGCATACACATTTAAAATCATTTGTTCCCCCCACCACAAATATTCCTCGCCAAAAAATATTTGTGTAAAACTAAATGGGCCAATGTTTGCATATTGAGAAGCTTGTGGGTATACACCTACGCATCTGTCTGTACACAGGAATCTACATGCAAGCATCCATGGAAATATTTACTACACATGCTGTGTACAATTATCAGTGAGACATACAGAAGAATGATCACCATGCACACCTATGTGTGACTTCTGAGAATTTTTGCAGAGTGACTAAGAGTCTGAAAATGTGAAAATTCATGGAGGTAGGCAGCCAGGAAACACCAGGATCTGAGCCACTACAGAATTACTGAAATGGAACTCATCCAATAATTCATCAGTATTCATCATCAAGATTGTCTCATTTACCTACTCCATCCTTCTTAACTGAATTGGACACCATGTCACCTGTGAATTGAAGATGGTTAACTCCAGCTGTAACTAGAGTCCAATATACAGTTGAAGTAATTTAAGATCTTTGAAATCAATGAGTTAAAGCATGCTTAACAATCTTTTGGATTGTGGCCAGCTGCTTTAATCAGAGAATGCATCTACACTATACAATTAAACTTAACAGTGCTTTCCTAATCAGTTATATCCTTTTGAGCCCATTGAAGTCAATGGGCTTAGAAAGGTGTAACTATGCTTAGGCTGGTCTGAAAGCCATACTCATTTATAAAACACTGGGAACGGTAGTCTTTGGAAGGGTGTTAGGGAACTCAAGTAGAATGCTCACCGCTTTAACAAAACTACAATTCCCATAACCTCTTTTTTCAATAGGGGGAACCAAGATGGTTATTTAGTATAAAGCTGGTATAAGTTGGCATAGATAAACTCCAAGGATCAAATTCACCCCTACAAGTTACAAAAGCAAAAATTCTCTTGTTTTCTATTTTAATTTCTGTTTATAGTCTTTTCCCATTTGTATCCTTACTACCTCCTGCCAATGAACATCAGTTTCTAAAATAATAATTGATACAGTATATTTAAAAGTTTTAAACATTTCAGCATTTCCTGTCTTCAAGTCCCTTATTTCCTAAGTCTTGACATTTCTGCCACTGGTTTTTAAATAAAGGGGGAAAGCACACTGTTTGATTAACAACACAAGTCTGTAAGGCTGGTCTGTAAAGTGCCAAGGATAGCAACTATGCTGGCGTAACATGGAGATAAGCAAACATATCTGGAGATATGCTAGCACAGTGCTCATTGATACTAAGGTGGCATAAATCTAGCAGCAGTGCAGCGAACCCAGAAATGGGTAGCTCTGGGAGCAGGCTGGGGAGGAGTGTGGTTTAGTTGGGATTCTAGGACCTCAGACCACATACCATCCCCACTGCCAGTGAACTAGTACACCAGAAAAAAAACCCTAAAGAGGTATACAAATTCCCATTGAAATCAGTGTAAGTGAAAAACAAAAACTCCCTTGCACCTTCCCACCATGCCCAGCCCCCTAATGGGAGCAGGGGATACCTTGCCCGCCGTTGCCATTTTCTGCTGCCACTGTGAGCGGTGGCAGGAGAAAAATAAACAAAAATAAATAAAATAAAAAATGGTTGTTGACCATTTTGTTTTTGGGGGGCCACCAACTCACAGTCGACTTATGGTGACCCAGATGGGTGTTACTCTGCTTAGGACCGCATTGTTAATGTTTGTTTCTGGAGAAATGGGCCAGTCACAGTTCTCCCAGAACTCTCTCAGCCTACATGGAGGCAGGCAATAAAAAACCACCTCTGAATGTCTCTTGTCTTGAAAACCCTAAAGGGTCGTCATAAGTCAGCTGTGACTTGATGGCACTTCCCACCACCCCTAAAAATTACTGTGGAAATAATGACAATGGTTTGGATCCTGCAGAACATTCTGACTGATGGTTGGGGATTTCTGTCAGTGTGGCAGACCTTCCTTACCTCGCCCTCCAACTGCAGCTCAAAAAGCCCCTGAAATGTGGTTCCTCTGATGCAGGGGAACTGCAGAAGCAGAATGAAGAAGTCTTCATGGGGGCGGGAAGGCAAAAGGAGAAAATGGCTCATTCCTTGCTCCTCCGTGGGGCTTCCCCCCCTCCAATGTATAGAAATATTATTGTTTTTGCAAAATTTTAGTTTAGCCATCACTATATTAAATTACAAGCTAGAATGCCCTTTCCCTTCTTCTCCGGGCTTTCATGTTTGCAAATGCATACTTAGCTGAAGTCTAGTGCTCTACACGGTGTCTTTCAATTGCTAGCAAAATCAGGCCTGAGATATGTTGAACGCAGACATGACTTAAAGAGTTCAGCTAACTTGAACCTCCTTTCACATGACACAGATGACATTGGTCTTGTACATCTAGTTCAAATGGGTGACTGAATGCGTCTGCCAGCTGTAGTCTTGTTAAACACCTGTATGTTTCCCTTTTAGTGATTTTTACGACATGGGTTAAGATAATAAATTTGCTACACTATGAGATGACTGAAGAGCACAAGCAGAAACGGCAACCTTTTTATGACAAATATAATAGTCCATAAGCATATACTTTCATTAGAGTTTTTATGAAATCTGTGGGGGTTTTTTAATAGATTAAAGGGTAACATTAGAAATAAAAAAAAGATAATACATTTGCTGAATGACGTAAATTCTGGTACAAACTCATCACGGTTTATCTTCTGGGTACATTTCTACATGATTCCATATCTGCAATTGTAAACATACCTGAACTTTCACTGCTCTGATTCTTACTCTAACATGTTCCCTTCATCCTTACCAAGTTCTTTGGTGTTAAAAGCCCCAAGTTTATCAGTCACAATACAGTCCTTCTCAGCATTGCTGCATCTGCTTTACAGCAATTCCATGAAAATGTAACAACATGAAATCTGTTAACCTCATAATGTTTCATTAGGTCTGTTGTTTCATCTACATCCATTTTACCAGACGTCTTCTTCTTTTTGTGACTATGTTTAATCAGTGTTCAATGTGAGGTAGGCTTTTCATGTGGACTAAAATCACCCCCCTTCATTGCAATGAATATATGTTACACAGAAGGTCATGTGAAAAGCCACTAAGAAAATGTTTCAAGCTCATACCCACCTGGGCAAGGGAGACTAGCAAGAATGGGCACTGCTGAGCTCGTGGCTTCAGCAAGGCTAAATGGAAACAGCCTGGACTCTATTCCTTGCCCAGACCTGATCTATTTGTGGAACTAGGATGGAGCTGCTGGCAGAAGTTAAGGCCGAAGGACAGCAGAGCAACTCACTGGCTCTTCTGAGCTTGGTGCTAGTTATTGAAGGAACAGAAAGCTACTTCTCAAGCGCCTGCCTCTTCTGCAGTATCTGCTTGTTTCTCTCTGAGATCTGGTCTGGGCAAGGCTAGAAGAGTTGTTGTTTTTTAACTAAGGTGAAATTTTTAATTAGAATCATAGAGCTGGAGGGGGCCGTGCAGGCCATCTAGTCCAACCCCCTGCTTAATGCAGGATCAGCTTAGAGCATACCTGACAAATGCTTGTCCAGCCTCTGCTTAAAGACTGCCGGTGAGGAGGAGCTCACCACCTTCCTAGGTAGCTGATTCCACTGTTGAACAACTCTTACTGTAAAAAATGTTTTCCTAATATCCAGCCAGTACCTTTCCTCCCGCAATTTATGGCAAGTCCTATCCTCTGCTGCCAACAGGAACAGCTCCCTACCCTCCTCTAAGTGACAACCTTTCAAATGCTTAAAAAGAGCAATCATGTACCCCCTCAGCCTCCTGTTCTCCAGACTAAACATCCCCAACTCCCTCAGCCTTTCCTTGTACGGCTTGGTCTCCAGGCCCCTGATCATCCTTGTCGCTCTCTTCTGCACCCGCTCGATTCAAAAAGGTCCACATCCTTTTTGAAGTGAGGCCTCCAGAATTTTTTCTCCATTATGAATTTTATGGCCCAGGTACTGTTTCTGGGAGTGTACTTGCACCCCTCTTATTTATGGCCATATGTAATGTCATGCTACTGTAGTCCCACATACAAATGGGCAAAACAACCACATTTGTGAGTGACTGACAGCTGCTCCAGCCATTGCTACTGCTGGCAAAGTAATCATGGCCCTTTGGCCTCGCAGGATCAGAGTCCCAGGGAGCACCACAAAAACTGCAGACGGATTTCTTATGCAGTTGCCTTAATATGACAATGGCCACATTATGTCCCCCAGCTAGTGAATCCTACAAAGGGGTGACCACCAAGGATACAGGAACTGAAACAGAGGTACAGGAACCGAAAGAGCATCTGGGTGGTACCAGTCTCTTAAGGAGGGTTGCCAACCTCCAGTTACCATCTGGAGATCTCCTGCTATTACAACTGATCTCCACCCAATAGAAATCAGTTCACCTGGAGAAAATGGCCGCTTTGTCAACTGGACTCTATGGCATTGAAGTTCCTCCCCTCCCAAACCTCACCCTCCTCTGGCTCCTCCCCAAAAACCTCCCGCCGATGGTGAAGAGGGACCTGGCAACCCTACTCTTAAGTCCATAGCTCACATCAGAGTGTTCTGGGCCCACATGAAGTTTTGTTACTACTGTAGAACATCTTTGTCCTAGTGTCTCTCTTGGTTTCTTGCAGGCACAATTCCAAAAAGAGTAGAGGCCAGGATGGACATCATTTACAGTGTAGTGTCAACCACCTGCTGAACCTACAATATAAGCCAAGATGCCATCACCACTATGCCTCTACTTGTTCTGTTATGTGACTGCCCACTCTGTTTTCTAGCTTGGTTCCTGCATCATAGCAAGCTGCTTAACAGATAGTTGTTTAATCAGCACTGCTTCTCCTGTTATGAACATGCAGTAATAGGGACAGCTCTGCCAGTGAGTCTGCTATATTATCTGACAGTGCAGCTTTCAACGGCACAAGAGCCTTGCTCTAGCAGGACAACTGGCAGCATCGTTCATTTGATGCCTCAATTGTGCTTGGGAGTCTTTGAAGGGCTGTCTGGTAACCAACCACATGCTTCAACCAGGAACTTCAGGCTAGGGTTGCCATTTGGCCGCTACTGGTGGGAGAACCCCTGCCAGCACTTCCCGGTCCCGACCAGCACTCGGTGGAACAGCAAGGAGAAAATGGGGGTGGGGGGCTACATGGCATCCCACAATGCTGTGATGTCCCTTCCAGCTATGCAGCTGATTGTGGGCATTGCAGAACCACCATTAAGGTCAGTCCAACACCGACCAGTCTCCAAGGGGTTGCTGGCTGAGTGCTGGCAACCCTCCTTCAGGCATGCTAAGCCTGTGTTGTTCTCTGCCTTTCTCTGCAGTCATTCATGCCCCAGGTGTGACTGGTTTTCATACCATAGACAATGAAGGAATCCAGATCCCTCCATAATGTATATTATTCCTATATTCCTAGGGGGCTGTGTGGTAAGAGGAATGCTATGGCGTATGTGAGGATGGTGTATGTACTGGTCATGCCTCCTTTTCCTCTTTTGCTTCTGATAGGCTTGTTACTGGACAAAAGTAAGTTTTGCCTTTTCCCCAGCATCTGTCTCAGGGAAACTCCTGTTTATTCCATGAACATTTCCCCCTAGTGAGGAGATTATAGGAATGCCATCTAGACCGTTTTGCTGTACGTTCTCTTGTTAGTGTCCCAGCTCCTGGGTTTGTTTTGCCTTCTATAAAGCTCCTTCTTGGGGCATGATTTCCCCCCCACTGTGACTTGAAACCTTATGTAGGAGTGGCCCTGGACTTTCTGTGGAAGTTTTCTCTTTCAAGTGAGCCATGGAGGTGTCTGGTTGATACGGCTGGGCTGTCCAGGCTTCCTTCCCTGTATGCCCACCTCTCAAAGGGGGATGTAATTTCCAGAGGAGATTTAAGCTGCCATCTATGGAGCTCCCAGGAGAGTACTAGTTTCAGGTCTTCTACTGAGCACACTTTATTTATTTAATTATTTTTTACCACCACCACCCCATCTTTCAACGCATTGGGAACATTGCTCGACTTGCCTCCATTTTATCCTCACAACAACAACTCTGGGAGGTTGGTTAGGCTGAGAGAGTGTTTCTGGCTCAAGGTCACCCAGTGAGCTTCCATGATATGAGTGGAAATTGTAATGTGGGTCTCCCAGATACTAGTGCAACATGCCTAACCATTACACCACACCACAGTCCTCATACAGTTGAGGATGATGGGCTTCCTTTGCTCCTTCCTTTGTTGTGTTATGTGGGTAAGTGGCAGAAGGACAATTCCAAAAAGGTGTGTGTTGGATGATTGCTTGCATATGTGGCTGGAATGGGGGCTCTGGCACCATGGTGCTTCATGATTGGTGGTTGTGAGCAATGTCTCTATGGATTCCAGTCCAATTGCTGTGCTCTCAGCTTCATAGAGTTGATTCTTTTTGAAAATATTTGTTCTTTGCTGAGAGAACATAGAACATTGACTTGCCATTTCATCACTGTACTCTGGAGTCTGGGGTTTAGGATTTTTCTGTAAAATACTCCATTAAGATCCACAAGCTGTCTTCATTTTTTTTTCATCAAGAAAACATTATCTGGTATTCCAGGTGTTGCCCAACTGTGTCCCATTAATCGGATTAACTTATCTTTCCTTCCACTCTGTGCACAATTATACTCCTCCACAAAGTTATAAAACACAGGGGAGAACAAGGGGCCTCCCTGGTGTGACTCAGCAAAATCTCTTTCCTACTTTCTCCCAAGTAGAGATTTGGGAATGGTTCAAGTCAAGAAATGACAGCGTCCCTTGTGGCTTGTCAAGCATCTATGAAATTGCTTCAAGAAAAATATCCGAGATAGTTTGCGTTTCAAAGTAACATATTTTATCATTTATCACCTGACAACTATATGCATAACAGAGATATAAGCACTACAAACATAGCAGCCTTTGTAAATACAGTGACATTTATCTAAGGCTAAAGGAAGCTCCTCCTGCCTAAGGACCAACCAAGATGATAAAGAGGGTGGAGCACATTTCCAATGAGGAGAAGCTAAAGAGTCTGGAGCGGGGGGGGGACAGAAAAAGAGGGGAGAAATGTCCAAGAGAACACATGGCAGACATCTATAAAATTATTCATGTGGTGAAGAAAGGAGGTACCAATGACATTTTCTATTTCTCCCATAATACTAGAATTTGGGGACAGCCAATGAAGTTGGGCAATAGATTCAGGATGGACAAATGAAATTACTGATTTACTCAATACTATTGTTGTTATTATTTATTAGCTTTTTAAGTTGTCCTTTCCCAACCAAAGTCAGGCTTAAGGTGGCTTAAAAAGGTAAAGGTCCCCTGTGCAAGCACCGGGTCATTCTTGACACATGGGGTGATGTCACATCCCAACATTTTCTAGGCAGACTTTGTTTGTGGGGTGGTTTGCCAGTGCCTTCCCCAGTCATCTTCCCTTTACCCCCAGCAAGCTGGGTACTCATTTGACCGACCTCGGAAGGATGGATGGCTGAGTCAACCTTGAGCCGGCTGCCTGAAACCAACTTCTGTAGGGATCGAACTCAGGTCGTGAGCAGAGCTTTGGACTGCAGTACTGCAGCTTACCACTCTGCGCCATGGTGGCTTACATCAGTTAAAATACAACATCACACAATAAATAAGTAACATTAAAATCAATAGTACATTTTAACAATTCAAAATTAAATAAAATAATACGACTACTCCTTTGATCTTGGTATTGGGGCGTCATAGCCAGATGGAAAGGTGGAGATTGATCAATACAGAGAATGTGAGATATAGGCAGATGGCACAGAGAGTGCAAGGAGGCTGGTCAACCATAGGCCTGGTGGAACATCTCTTTCTTACAGGCCCCGCGGAACTGAGCTAAGTCCCGCAGGACCTGGGTCTAGGGTTGCCAGGTCCTTCTTCGCCACCGGCGGCAGGTTTTGGGGCGGAGCTTGAGGAGGGCGTTGTTTGGGGAAGGGAGGGACTTCAATGCCATAGAGGCCAATTTCCAAAGCGGCCATTTCCTCCAGGTGAACTGATCTCTCTCAGCTGGAGATCAGTTATAATAGCAGGAGATCTCCAGCTAGTACCTGGAGGTTGGCAACCCTACCCAGTTCTCAGTTGACAGACAGTTCCACCAGGCCAGAGACGAAAAAGCTCTAGTCCTGGTTGAGGACAGCTAGATGTCTCTTGGGCTGGGGATCTCCAGAAGGTTGTTATTTGATGAGCATAATGTTCCGTAAAATGTATAGCTTTGTGTAAACTTTAAAATGCTTCTCTCAAACAACTGTGTCATGTCACCTCTTCTACTTTCTTCAAATCTCTTCTCCAAATCTATTTTCTTTCATAGCACTTCTGTCCCCAGACATATGACATCTATAACTCAAATGAACAAAAATGCTTTCCCCGCTTATCACTGCTTCCAACTTCTCTCCAGAAGAGGGGCTATTGTCTGGTGAAGCTGATAGTTGGCAGGTGGTTCTCACCTGAAAACAGCTGCCACCAGAGGGGTTGGGGAATGGATAAGCTGTGAGTCTCCCTGATATGCAAAAATGGAATTAAAACCATCTTATGTTATTGTGTCTGTGTCTTTGTTGGGGTGGCACACAGGGCGCACATTAGTTCATGTGGCTCTTTGCTGATTGTAATTGCAAATATGGCTCTCCACAAACTACAGAGTGAGTACCACTGTCCTAGAGAGTCTTTGAATTCTGAGTAGGTAACACTTAACTCAATGAGCCAGTGGGCTGACTCAGCATATGCTTATTTCTCTTCTGCTGAATCTCACATTATAAATGCTTTGAGGCAGGACCCTGTCTTTTTTGTGAGAGCCAGCATGGTGTAGTGGTTAAGAGCAGCGGGCTCTAATCTGCAGAACCCAGTTTGATTCCCCATTGCTCCACATGAAGCCTGCTGGGCAACCTTGGGCCAGTCACAGTTCTCTCAGAACTGTCTCAGTCCCACCTACCTCACAAGGTGCCTGTTGTGGGGAAAGGAAGGGAATGTAATTATAAGCCGCTTTGAGAATCCTCAAGGTAGAGAAAAGCAGGGCATAAAAACCTACTCTTCTCCGTCTTCTTCTTCAAAGGTGTTGTAATAGTAATTAATAAGTCATATCGCTTTTTTTTTGTTTTTCTCAAGAGACAATGTCTGTTATTCCATCACCTGATTGTTTATAATACCATTTGGCTATCCCATAGAGAGATTATATCTCATAGAGTTATTATAACAAAAAACATATTGCATAGAGTTATTATAACAATGAATGATTTAATCAGTGCAGAGTTAAAGTATTTATATTCTAAATTATGTGATTGGGCTCTTGAAGGTCCCACAGTCTTGCTCAAAGGGAATGTGTCATTTTTAAAAACTTCATCAGATAATTTCAAGACACAAGCAGACTGGCTGAAGATTACAGATTCCTGTCAATATATAAAATGTAAATTGTGACACAATTCTGGTAGAGGTGGTGCAGGAAGGAGAGAAAATATTTAACCCTTCCACCTCCCCTTTGGTTTTGCTAAACAAAGCCCATGTTTCTTGTTCTTTCATTACATTTGAAAGACAAAAAATTGGGTTTTCAAGGGCACTGACATAATTTCAATACCTTTTAACAATAAAACAACCAGTTCAAAAGTCATCACACTTGTCACAGTTCTGTTCTTTTGAGAGGATGTTATATTCAGATTTTTTTTTCTGTTTTAGCTAAGGAAGCAACTTAGGAATTAAAGCAGCCTCTCAAATGGTTTTTTTTACTTTATTCTTCTAATAGCTCTACAGCCATTTCTAGAGGAGAATTCCAGTAATTGTTCCCAGAGGAGTTCCTTTGTACATTTGTATGACAGTAGGATCGTCTGCATTCAAGATCACACAGTAATAAAAAGAAATGCTAATTTAATGATACAACAAAGATGCTGTGCATCAGATGCGGAAGCTTTAAAATGAGAAGGACAGGCAGCCATAGCTCGGTGGTGGAGTGCCAGTGTTGCATCTGTAAGGTCTGTCACAGAACGTCCCGCTGATCTGTGAGCACCATTCCACTTGAGGCACTCTGAGAGGTCGCGACACTCAGTGGCCATCACTGGTCTCCACCCAATGGTGCACTGCTCTCCTGAGCCCACCTGAATCTCGGAGCTGTTCCTTGCTTCTCTCTGTGTATTTATACTACCACCAGCTGATTGATTAGAGTCCCCACTAAGAGGGACACCGCTCTCTTGAGCCCACCCAACTTCCCAGGGTGTTCCTTACTTCCCTCTGGGTATTTATGCTCCTGCCATGTGGTTGATTAGAGTGTTTCCCACTAGAAAGGCCAGCACTCCATCCACATCGCTGTTTGCAGGCTCCGCCTAGTTCCTGCCTCTCCTGCTTTCGCTCTGGCTAGCTTTTGGAGAGACGGCTTACTGCACTTGTCCAGTAAGATCTAGCAGTCTATTGGCCCACCAGCTCCCTTCCCCTGGCGCCTTTTTAGTAGTGTGTTCACTAGGGTTGCCAACCTCCAGGTACTAGTTGGAGATTTCCTACTATTACAACTGACCTCCAGCCGATAGAGATCAGATCGCCTGGAGGAAATGGCCGCTTTGGCAACTGGACTCTATGGCATTGAAGTCCCTCCCCTCCCCAAACCCCGCCCTCCTCAGGCTCTGCCCCAGAAACCTCCCGCTGGTGGCAAAGAGGGACCTGGCAACCCTAGTGTTCATGTGGGGCTTATCATTGTTATGGAGAACAAACTTCCAGCATTCAAAATAATAAGAAATTAATTTTTTAAAAATGTCCACAGCAGGGGATCAAGCAAGGTTATAAAGTGAAGGTGCATTTATACAATTCTCTGTCCCTTGGCTGAACATACCCTGACTGTTGTTATTCTAGTGCGGGTGCTTTACTCTTAAAGTTACAGCATGCTACGTCATCCATTACCTTGAGTCTTTGTCCAGGCTACCTGCCCCTTTGTTAGCTTCACATGGTAATGGTGGCCATCAAGATGGAGCCCAGGTGCTAGAGCTCCTTCCTCTAAGTTATTCCCAGATGAAATCACCCCAAAAAGGACCCTGAAAAATGGACCTCATTCCCCTCATGTCTCTGCCCACCCACTGAGGGTCAGTTCTTCTCTTCCTGTCCTTCCCAAGAAGACATGTAATCTAGCCTTTGGCATCCTCAAATCTCTGTCACCTTCTAGATGTCACATCCCTACCAGGGTGTTAGATGTCCCCTTGATCTTTCTGTGCTGGCTAGAAACATTTGTGTATGCGCTGGGTGCTTGTGAGAGCATTCAGTGGGCTGGGAGTGCTTGAAAGCGATAAACTGCCCTCCTGGTTCCAGTCCTTGTACTGATAGAGAAACTTCCTGGAATGAATCTGGTAGTTTTGTAGCCCCAAAACTGTGTGTGCAATGTAACCCAAGGTGATTTGCATTTCTCCACAAGGTCTGAAACTCAGTCCCTAGCAAAACAGAGAAAGACTATTGCCTGGGAACTGCTGCCAAATGGACTCAACCTGGAGATTTCTCCTTGTATATATATTTTCAAGTACAACTTCTATCTATTCACCTACTCTGTTCATAGAATCATAGAAACATAGAGTTGGAAGATACCTCCAGTGTCATCTAGTCCAGCCCCATCTAGTCCTTTAATCTGTTTCTTTCATTCCGCTGTTGTGTGACATATATAAGACAGGTGCATGGGGGAGGGATGGTAGATAAAGGACTAGAGGGGGAAAACCTGTCCACATCTCAGTAGTTCTTTATATTGTGCTTGCAGCTGCTCAATCGCTGGGTTTCTCCTTCTGATCTTGTATTTTGTAATCAAATTAAATTAGGTCAGAGGAAAAGCAAATTATTGTGATAGCATTATTGTGTCATTTTAATAATAAACTCAAATTCTGGCAGAAGCATCCTAGTTCTATTTTATATTGAATTAAGAAATTCAGTACAACTCACCCCAAACTCAAAATATTCAGTAAGCATGAAAAGATTGGATAACAACATGTAATGTATTTGTTAATCCTTTAAAACCGCCAGAGGTCTTTTATTTTTCATAAGACTCTAAATTTCAATGTGATAGAGGTACAAGGCTCTAAGCTTCAGAAAGAGATGACCAGACCTTTATAATCATTTAATATTTTTCAACATTTCATTTGGAACCCCATCACTATTTTATATCTCTGTGCATTATATTCCAATGAATGTCCAAATTTTGCTGAATGTTGACAATACTACACAACATTGTGAATTCTGAAAATTCTAATCAATGTAGACAGACATCTAAATATGATTATTAGCATTCACTGGTATATTCTGAAAATGTGCCAAACCAAGTCATAATCTGGAATACAATTAATCTCTATCTCATGGTAACATCCAGGGAAAAACTTTCTACTGATACCACTTAATAAGTAATGTGCTGCTCTAAAGCCCAGAAAATATAAAAGACCTACCCCATCTCTGTCCCAGAGAAGGCTCAGAGAACGGGTTGGGCAGATTCATGCCATACGGGGTTATGGAGCTGGCAGAAGCAGTAATAATATCATCCTAAACAGAGTTACATCTTTCTAAATACATTGAACTCATTGGGTTTAGAAGGATGTAACTCTGCTTAGGTTTGCCCTGTAACACTAGTTCCACAAAGCTCAGTGAAGATGAGAGACCTCCCCTGCCTCAAGTAATTTAAGCATGCTACAGATCTCTGGGGAGGATGAATGTTTGGTATCATATCACATTCAACTTCATAATAAGCAGAAATGTTGGCAGTCTCCAAAGCTCAGAGAGACATGAGAGAATCCTCCAAATTCTCTGAAATTCTGGAGAATTTAGGAAAGAGGAATATGTGTGCTTCTGGTGTCCTGGTATGGCAAGGGGCCTCACCAGAAAACATGGGGCAACTACAGTATATAGAAGCCTGAACCAAAGGAAGATAAATGTATGAATTTGCATTGAATGCTGAAAGATACCAAAAGATACCTGAGTCCTCAGAGTTTGCACATTGCATCATATTATCATATTTAATTGTCAAGATATTGAGGATCTTTGTCCTTCAATTCCATTCTTTCTCAATTAAGTGACATGATAGGGGAAACATAATGCAGAAAGAAAATCTGTTTTATCAGATGTTTCTTTTACAAAATAATCATGAGCAGCTCTGAGATAAGTGATAAAAACATTTATTTATTTCCAGGGCCTTTAAACATAATTTCAATACGAAAAACCCACGTCAGGTGTTGTTGTTTTTTAAGTAACGTTTAAGCCCCTTAAACGTTGGCCCATATAAAAATATTTATATGTATTAAATGCATTTTCATCAAGTACAATCTAAGGCAAAGGGTGAGGGGAAGAAACATATTTTAATACTTTTAAAATGTAATATAAATTAACTGCTGCCTAATCACCTCATAAATTATACATTTGATTAAGATATTTTTTGCTGCCTTTGTAAGATTTTGAACAATATTAGCACTGTCAAACATATAAAACAAAAACAAATTTAAAAACACCGTTCAATCTGCTCCCCCAAACAAACAGACAAAAAAAAACCATGACCCAAACAGAAGTTGACAATTAAAATTCTATCTGATAAAGAAATGCTTTGCCTTCTTTCTGGAAATTAGGAAGAGTTTCCAGAAGGAGGTTCAACATTATGGGTCCCATTACAGTAAATGACTTGCTTTCTGGGGCTTCCTATTCTCATCTGATGTAGTGACTACGCAGCAAGTAGGACCTTAATTGGCAAGTGGTGTCATTACTCATACTCTCTCTCATAGTGCAGCCTTTTCCAGTCTTCTCCATCACAATGCTAGTCTGCCCTTATTCCTTCTGAATGGCTTAAAGTAATGTCTTCCCAACCAATTCCTCAGTGCTCACTGCTGCTCTTCAGCAGTGGACCCTGCTATTATGTCAAGTCTGGAGTGATAGTGTCACCTGTCAGGATCTCACAGAGTTAGCAATGGGGAGTGTCAGTCTTTAAAAAGCTCCTTTACTTTGTGTATCTTTTTCCATCAGACAAGAAAACAACCTTGATCCCATCCCACAGAATGTATACTAAGCTGTCTGAGCATTGAAAAGCACAGTCCTTGGCCTCCGATATCTTCCTTGGAGAGTTGTTGCTTTCATATCTACAGATCTCTGGGCTTGTTCAGAAACTGTGCATCTCCTAAGCAAGCTCATCATTTAATTTTCCTTTGACAGCTTTCTTGCACAGTACAGTCAGTCATATTTTCCCTTCCTTCGAATTAAGGATTTGACTTCTTGGGCTTCTCTCCTTCATTGACAGGAAGTTCTTCCTACTTGCTTCTCATTTTCTTTTAATATTTCAGAGTAAAAGGAACTTCTGTGGATAATATTCTCTAAAAGTTAAACATTCTGTGGTGTAGAGGAACTATGGATCACATCCCTTTCCTTGCAGCGGGCACTGTATATAGGAATGCCAGGTGGGACCTGGGGATCCGCTGGAAATACAGCTCATCTCCAGACTACAAAGATCTTTTCCCCTGGAGAAAATGGATGCTTCTGAGGGTGGACTCTATGGCATTGCAACCCACTGAGGTCCCTGTCCTCCCCAGGCTTCATCCCCAAATCTGAAGCTGGCAATCCTCTCCTCCCCAATGCCCTGTGGCCAAAGAGGGCCTACAACCCTAACTGCATAGCCAAAGGACTTTCTCATTTTCCTTTTATCAAATCTAAGGATGCTGCTTGTCATTCCACTACATCTCCCCAGCTGTTCCAAATCTTCTCCCACTAAAAAGAAAATGAAATTTCCTTCCCAGCTCTCTCATGTCCCTGGTTGGTATCTTCCGTGCTTTACTGCATCTCATTCTAGAGGGCAGCTGCAGGGTGTAGTGGTTAAGAGCAGTGGTTTGGAGCAGTGGAGTCTGATCTGGAGAACCAGGTTTGATTCCCCACTCCTCCACATGAGCGGCGGAGGCTAATCTGATGTACTGGATTTGTTTCCCCATTCCTACACATGAAGCCAGCTGGGTGACCTTGGACTAGTCTCTTAGAGCTCTCTCAGCCCCCACCTGCCTCACAGGGTGTCTGTTGTGGGGAGGGGAAGGGAAGGTGATTGTAAGCCGGTTTGAGTCTCCCTTAACTGGTAGAGAAAGTCGGCATATAAAAACCAACTCTTCTTCTTCTTCTTCTTCTTCTTCTTCTAGATCAGATGATGTCCGCTGTGCCTTCCAGAATAGAGTGTTTCCAAAGTCTTAAGCAAGAAATGAAAGAGATGTTGAAGAAGGCTGTGAGAAGGCAAAAGAACAGTTGTGGAAATATTTGCACAATATTTATCTGAAAGGGCAAATTACTGAATCATTAGTGCCCTGCAATGCAAACCGTGCCTTATAAATATTAGATTGAAATTATCATTGTGGCATAAGATATCTTGGTTGGTGATGAAATGAAACTGGCTAGAGCTTCCTCACTGCATAAAGACTGGTGTGTGTGTGTGTTGTTTGTACATCATAGTTCATGATTTGTGCTTAATTTATGATGCTTGCCTCTGGGGACCATTTTTACAGCCGAGCATAAGCTTGTTTTGCCTTAATCGAACAAACAAGATTTTCATTCACCAGTGTATTCATGGCAGGCCAACTCATTATTTTATAGCGTGTTGGGTTTTTTAGGGATGATCAGGAGGTTGGCGCAAAATGATGGATTTAAAAAGATTTGCAACATTGGGCTGGGAAGGAAGTGGATCAGAAAGGGCCTAGCATTTCAAAGACCCAGGACAGAAAATGATTGTTTGGGAGCTGTAAGGCAAATGACCTAGTAGCTATTTTATTCTTTGTGTGTGTGTGATATGGTAGAACATTTGCTTTGCATGCAAAATGTCCTAAAATCTGTTAAAAGGGCCAGGTAGGAGGTGAGACCCAGGAGAACTGCTGCCAGTCAGAGTAGACAATACTCACTTTGATAAATCACCTCCCACTGATTTAGTATAAGGCACTTTGATGTTTCTGTGTACACATGATTTACTTTTGCTTTACACATATCATTTTAATGTTTTCTGGTTTTGCAGTTGTATTTTGCTATTTGGAATGTTAGAGGCTTTCAAAAGCCATGTTGGGTTGACAGACAGATATACATTTATATATAAATGCATATAAAGAAAGATAGAGGTTATCGTATCCTTACAGTTCGATGCTAGCATGCAAAAGGTATGATTCATAGGCCTTATTTTTGTAGGGTAAGTATATTAAGTTTAAGCTATTGAGGTACAATGTATAAAAGCCAGCACCTTGAATATGATCAACACAACACAGAGATGAATATAATACGTTATGATGGATCGCTCTATGAATGGATCACTCTGTCAAAGTACTGAATGACACTAACCAGGTCCATCCAACAACTAAAGAAACTGTTGCTTAGGAAACGTATGAAGAAAACTCCTAGATGCTACCATTATTTGGTGCTCACCAGCACTGCAAACCGAAGTAAACAGGGCTGAAGGTCCCAGAATCACAGATCCAGCCCAAATGTAAACATGTAACACCTAGAGTGACAAGGTTTTTTTTTCTTCTAAAAAATACCGTCACTTTTGAGCATTATTGTGGAATCAGCACCATCAAAAGCATGTTATATGTGTCTTGTACCTAAAGAAAGAGAATGAAAATAAATAAACCAGAGCAAGTTAAAAAAAAAAAAAAAGATAAACCTTTATGGGGAATAACCAAAATCATATTTTGTGAGCCTTCCATTGTGGGCTGTTTTGCTAAAGTGACCCATTCAAATTGTTCTGCTGATATTTGTCATTCTTGCTTAAACGTTTCTCTCCGTGAGAAGAAGAACAAAGTGAGGATGGTCTGCATGTTTACAGGGAAACCTACATTTCTGGCATGCGATATGTGGCTTGAATCTGAATTCAGATAAGACTGAAGATAAGACTGAAGACAAAATGCTGGGCATAATCTATGATTCCAATAATCTATGGTTGATGTCTTGGGAATGATGTCTTGGCATTAGTGTCACTGTAGGAAATCCCCTAGATGTTCTAAGACTTACTTCTCACATCTGAAACAAGCTCCACTGCTAAATCCTGGATCTACTGGTTGTTGTTTTTTAATGTGCACATGATGTGGGAAGTGCCAACTATATTGAAGCTTTAGTCTTGCCTTCTTGAAACCTCTTATTGAAGTAACCTATGCCATCAAAATTTGGTTGTGTTACTGTGTGGAAAGTTTGCATGGTACAATGAAGAACCAGGAATTCCCAGTTCAAGATTCCTGCCTGCCATAATCTCCCTAGATGGCCCAGGTCTATCCAATGCACCTCAGTCTCAGCCCACCCACCCAAAAAGGGGTAAGAATATTGATCTGCTTTACAGGGCCACTGTGAGAATTACTGATATTATGTGAAGGGTTTCAAATATGCTAAAGCACTCTATAAGTACCAAGTATTATCATTATTATTATGCACTGATGTAATTGTTGAGGTCTGAGACCTGAAGACCCAGTGTCTTGATGGTAAGCATGATGAGAATAAATCAAATTAATTAACACCTATCTAGCTTAAAAAAAAAATCACTTCTTATTTCTCCTCTAATGCATTCAGAGAAGAGGGACTGGCAAAGCTATGTGCCCATTGTGATTGCCATAGCACACCCACGCCAGCATCTCCACGGAGACCCAGCATATTTCTAGGTGAAGCATCACCAACCTGTTGCCTAGGAAACAGGAGATGCAAAATCTCAATGACATTCCATTTTGAAGCATTCAAGAAACCCCTGAAAGGGATTTTTTTTAAGTGCCTGGGAAGGAAACGGAAATTGGGTTTCTAATTACAGATTCTCAACCAGTTCTGTATTATTCCCTGGTTATTCTGTCTGCTCACGTCACTATCTTCCTGCCATTCTCTGTCTGCCAAGGCACAAACGCGAGACATCAGTGAAAACAAAACTTTCCTGAATTGAGGAGAGGGTGGTAAAAGCGGGAGGAGGTTTTTCTCAGGCAGAATTAGAGATCTGCTTGTGTTAAGAAGGTGGGTAGGCATAGGATACATAAAGGTATGTGGCTATGTAAATCACACAGAATAGGTTTTATTAGGAGGGTACATTTGATCATACCAATGTACAAATCCTCTTCCACAGTATTTGAGGGGTCTGGACACCAAGTCCTATGAGGAAAGGTTGAAGGAACTGGATATTTTTAGCCTGGAGAGGAGACGACTGAGAGAGGGGATATGATAACCGTCTTCAAGTACTTGAAGGGCTGTCATATAGAGGATGGTGCTGAGTTGTTTTCTGTTGCCCCAGAAGGTCAGACCAGAACCAACCGGTTGAAATTAGATGAAAAGAGTTTCCATCTAAACATTTGGAAGAACTTTATAACAGAGCGGTTCCTCAGTAGAACAGGCTTCTTCGGGAGGTGGTGAGCTTTCCTTCCCTGGAAGTAGGGCTGTCAAAAAAAAAAAAATTCGGTACAGTTCGGATTCGGCCGAATTTGACCCTTGTGGGTTCGGTACGTGTCGAAGTCCGAACTCCCCCACATCGGATCCCCGGTAATTCGGGGGGATCCGGAGTTCGGGGGAAAATTCGGCCCCAGCGCGCCTTCAGAGGGATTCCCTGAAGGCGCGCGGGGGCCCTTTAAACTGATCTGAGCCTCCCAGCTGGGAGGCGCAGATCAGTTTAAAAGGCAGCCCGCCCCCCTTCAGCGGGCTCCGCTGGAGAGGCTCGGGCTGCCCTTTAAACTGATCTGAGCCTCCCAGCTGGGAGGCGCAGGTCAGTTTAAAGGGCAGCCCGCGCCTCTCCAGCGGAGCCCGCTGAAGGGGGGCCGGCTGCCCTTTAAACTCATCTGCGCCTCCCAGCTGGGAGGCTCAGATGAGTTTAAAGGGCAGCCCGCCCCCCTTCAGCGGAGCCCGCTGAACTCATCTGGGCCTCCCGGCCGGGAGGCACAAATGAGTTTAAATGACAGCCCGCGCCTCTCCAGCGGAGCCCGCTGAAGGGGGGCGGGCTGCCCTTTAAACTGACCTGCGCTTCCCAGCTGGGAGGCTCAGATCAGTTTAAAGGGCAGCCCGCGCCTTTCAGCGGGCTCCCCTGAAGGGGGGCCGAATTTGCCGAATTTATTCGCGAACTCCTGAACTTGCTGAATTCGGCCCCCCCGGTTGCCCGCCAGTTTTGAGTTCGGATCCGTCCGAACAGAAAATCACCGAATCAGGGGAAATTCGGTTGATTTTCAGTTCGGACCGAACCGAATTGACAGCCCTACCTGGAAGTTTTTAAGCAGAGGCTAGATGGCCATCTGTCAGTAATGCTGATTCTATGACCTTAGGCAGATCCTGAGAGGGAGGGCATCTTGGCCATCTTCTGGGCATGGAGTAGAGGTCACTGGGGTGTGTGGGGGGGAAGTAGTTGTGAATTTCCTGCATTGTGCAGGGGGTTGGACTAAGTGACCATGGTTGTCCCTTCCAACTCTATGATTCTATAATTTATGTACATATTTTCCCACAGAAAGGGCTTCATCCACCAAAGAAGCAACACATTTGACTGAGGCCTCAGGAACTCTGATGGCCTCTTCCGCATTTCCAATTCTGTAAAAGGAAATAGATATTTTGATTAGGGGAGTTCATCCCTGTTGATTCTCCTGGACCTCTCAGGTGCTTTCAGTACCATTAACCATGATATCCTTTTGGAGCAGCTAGCTGGGTTGGGACTAGGATCGCACAGTGCTTCAGTGGCTCTGCTCTTACCAGCAAATTCCAGAAGATGGTGTTGGGGGACTGGTGATCAGCCCCATGGCATTTATGCTATGGGGTCCTGCAGGGACCCATATTGTCCCCCATGTTGTTTAACATCTACATGAAACTAGTGGGAGAGATAATCAGGGGATTTGGAGAGTGTACCACCGTCGTATTCCCTATTACTATGTATGGGTGTGAAAGCTGGACAGTGAAGAAAGCTGATAGGAAGAAAATAGATTCCTTTGAAATGTGGTGTTGGAGGAGAGTGTTACGGATTCCGTGGACTGCCCAAAAAACAAATCAGTGGGTTATAGATCAAATCAAGCCTGAACTGACCGTAGAAGCTAAAATGACTAAACTGAGGCTATCGTATTTTGGTCACGTCATGAGACGACAAGAGTCACTGGAAAAGATAGTCATGCTAGGAAAAGTTGAGGGTAGCAGGAAAAGAGGAAGACCCAACAAGAGATGGATTGACTCAATAAAGGAAGCCACAGCCTTCAATTTGCAAGATCTGAGCAAGGCTGTCAAAGATAGGACATTTTGGAGGACTTTCATTCATAGGGTCGCCATGAGTCGGAAGCAACTTGATGGCACTTAACACACACACACACACACACACACACACCACCAATATACAGATAACACCCAGCTCTACGTCTGCTTAACAACTGAGTCAGGTGAGTCTGTGGATGTCCTGAACAGATGCCTGCAGTTGGTAACATGATGGATTTATTTATTATTTCTAGCTCCCCGGGCTCAGGGCGGGTTGGGAGGTCAATAAGGATGAAGGTCAATAAGCTTAAGATCAGTGCACTGAATTCCTGTTTGTCAATGACACAGCTGCTTCAAGAGTGAGGTGTCAACCTGCCTTGGAAAAGGCTGCACTCTCCCTGAAATAACAGGTTCATAATTTGGGGATATTGCTGGATTCAGGCCTATGATTGGAGACTCAGGTCTCCTCCATGACATGTAGTACCTTTTATCAGGTTCAACTGACATAACCAGCTAGAGCTGTTCCTTGACAAGCATGATCATCTGGCCATGGTGATCCATTCTCTGAATACTTGAGTGGCTCCATAATAACATTGCCAGGAAATTACACAATTATAAGGCCAGCATAGCTTTGCTTGGCATAGGGGCAACATTTGGACAACTTTGGAAGTGTGGTCAGGAGGAGAGGGGTTTGGTAGATATTGTTAGCTTTCTCAGATCTTAGTCCCACCACCAATGGTGATGCAATGTAGCACCTGTACAAACAGATAGCTAAAATATTCTCACTGAATGCAACGCAGAGCCAGAAACGATTGCTGCCCCCTTGACACCTGCTCTGTCACACTGCCCTGATGGTGGTTTGAATTCCAACATACCCTCAGTGCTGTAATATGGTTCTGTCTTCCATGATCAGTTTTGTATGTGTATGATCAGGGCTGGTTCCAGATTTTGGGGGTCCCAGAGCAGTGAGTGCCCAAGTCCCACCTTCTCTCCTCTGCCTACTACCAGCCCCCCTCATGCCTCCCTTTCCACCGCTGGCCCACATGCCTGTGCATCCTTCCCCCACCCCCTGACAATCCCTCTCACCATCTGCATTTACAAATGCCTGCATCACACACATGCCTGTTCCTTGACGTTGCTGGGCATTTTGTACAACTGGAAGCATGGAAGCAAGCAGGTGGGGGAAGGGTGGCTGGGAAGCAGAGGAGGCAGTGGCCGCTGCCAGAAGCCCCGGAACCTGGCAGCGGCCTCACCTCAGGGTATGCTGATGCCCACCCTGTGTATGATACATGGTAATATCATGGAGGTGTGCCAGCATTGCAGTGTGAATTGGATTCTTTTGTACATGACCGCCATTTGTTTATGTCTTTAGTTAGAATATTTCTATGCTGCCTCTCCACAGTCCTGCTCAAGGTGGCTTACAATTAAAAGCCGCAATATTAAACAAACAAGCCATTAGAACGCAAGCCATGGTATCAGTGGGATGCTACTCTGATTGGTGGATGTGATTGGTTTTTTCATATAGTCTAATGATATTGCTATGCTCACTTTCCTTGTGTATGTGTGTGTAAAGTGCCATCAAGTCATAGTGGACCTATGGTGATCCCAGCAAGGGGCTTTCAAGGCAAGTGATTAAGTGGAGGTGATTCACAGTGGGTAGCCGTGTTAGTCTGTCTGCAGTAGTAGAAAAGGGCAAGAGTCCAGTAGCACCTTAAAGACTAACAAAAATATTTTCTGGTAGGGTATGAGCTTTCGTGAGCCACAGCTCACTTCTTCAGATACAGCTAGAATGTGAATCCATCTGTCTTTAAGTAGAGGAGAGTGAATTCAGACAAGAATTAGTATGTAAATGTTAACAGTATGTAAATGTGAATAGCAGGCATGATGGGATTAGGTGTGGTATGCAGAAGAGTCTGTGATGTCCAGGGGAGAGATGGGTGTGGAGAAATCAGCATTGGTAATGAGCCATGAATGCAAGGTCTTTATTCAGCAAGGTCTTTATTCATCACCTACTTGCCTAGTCCCTTTAACTGGAGATGCCGGGGATTGAACCTGGGACCTTCTGCATGCCAAGCAGAGGCTCTACCACTGAGCCACAGCCCCTCCCAACCATTTTTGGTGGGTTCTCTTTTTCCTTAAAGCTGTATAGCCCCTCCCACACACACACACACACACTAATTTTCTCTGAAGATAGGGCATCAGCATAGAGTAACAGGAACATACTAGAGACATCTCACGCCCGTGTTGACAGCCCCTTCCCCAGGTTAATCAGAAAACTGATATAATAGCCTGCATTGTAATGCTTTTATATAAATTTACAGCATGGCTACATTGGTGATTTATTACTGAATTATTGCTTACAGTTCTGATTATTTCATATCAAGAAAGTACCATGGAGTTTGAAAAGAGTACTCAAAATGAGCTGTTAGCCGAATTGCTCCGTCAATATGGGGAAATTAGCTGAGCAATCGGTAACTATGTATTTATAAAGCGGGGTCGCACTCAGCTATACCAGAATCCGTTTAATGAGACCTTGAATAAAGACAGACACAGGATTCCGAATTAAATAGTGTTTATGTCTTTCTCATTCAAATCAATGATGCATACACACATACAGAGAAGCCTAGGAATATTCAAAGAGAGTAGTACAAGCACAGATGCCAACGTTGCAGGAGGTCGTTGGTGGGAGTATATTTACCTTCCAGACGAGGTGTTGTCCAAGTTCAAGTAGACTAAGACAGATTGAAAGTTAAAGCCGAGATGGGGGCAGGGGTTCCCGTAGACTTGTCCAGCAAGGCAGGAGGGAGCGAGGTAAGACTGTGCAAAACCAAACAAACAGAGTAACGGCAAAGGTGCCAGGAAAGACCTAAGGTGACATAATGGGCTGGGGGCACCCCAGATATACTGTTTTTCTGGGGGCTGGGAGAGGGGTTTCACCCCTCCTAGGTTCCCAGGTGACAAAAGGTGACAAAAGGATTAAGCTGTGGCTACCGGGGTGGGGTAGTGAGAATTTGGAAATCTATTCTGATTCCGATGGCTTTTGCAACCCATGAGGAACTGGAAATTCTCTGCTGACCAGATTAGCATTTTGGAACAAAGGGTGTGATCTATGCAAACATCCTGGGATCGCTGCTGCATAGCAGGAGGAACGACTCATCTTGATATCAGGATCGCTGTTGACGGCCCATTAAGCTGTGGATGTTGCAAGAGGGGGGGTGTTTGGCACTGACTATGTGTCTGTCTGCTTCTCATAACATGGCTGCGGCTGGAACAGAGGTTATACAGGAACATGGCTTCTCTCAGGTCCACCGGAGGCTGCCCCTGCATCTGCTTCCTAGCTGCTAGCTGCACGGCGCTCGCAGGAGCGGCCGAGTCCGTTACAACGGAGCGCGCAGCAACCGTCCTGTATCGTTTGGGGTGGGCGCACGGCCAGCACAGTAGTCAAGTGCCTGCATAGCCGGCTGCCAGGTCCAGTCCGGGAGGTTTGGGCAGGCCCGTTTGCTATCAGAGCAATAGGTTGGGTCTTCCCTGTGGGATTTTTTCAGTGGGTAGCCATATTGGTCTGCAGTAGAACAGCTAGATTCAAGTCTAGTAGCACCTTAGATACCAACAAGATTTTTGGAGTATGAGCTTTCAAGAGTCAAGGCTCGCTTTATCAGAGCAAAGGAAGCTTTGACTGTCAATAAAGGAAGGATGATGGCGATGGTGTCAAAAGCTCATACCCTGAAAATCTTGCTAGTCTCTAAGATACTACTGAACTTGAATCTAGGCTAATAAGTGAAGGTGTGATAAAGGTTTATAAATCTATGTATGGAGGAAGTGTATAGAAATTATTTTCCACCTCTCCCATAATATTTGAACTTACTATCACTATATTAAATTGCTGAATAATAGATTCAGGACAGAGGAAGGAAGTATTTCTTCACATAATGGATGATTAATTTGTGGAATTAACTACCACAGGATGCAGTGGTGACCACTAGCATTGCTGACTTTTAAAAAAGGTATCAGACAAATTCACACAGGATATATTTATCAAGGCTTATCCTATCAATTCTGCTGCCTAAAAGAAACATCAGAGGTGGTCTGAAAATGAATACCACTTGCTGAGAAACAGCAATGGGAGAGATTTCATGGTAGGGGTGCTGCACATTTTGCCATGAACAAAGGTGTTGATCAGATGCAAGTCAATCCCCCAGTCTGTATGATTTGTGCCAGACATCTGTGATTGCCTTTTGAACTGGTTTGCATCAGGTTCTTACAGGGCATTCCTGAAAGGAATGCCACCGCTGGGGTTAGGAGGCAATCTGGCGGCGTTGCCTGGCGCCAAAAACCCGTGCAACCCTCATAGGGTTTTATTTTACAAAAATAAAAAGGGGCATTCCCGAGCCGAAAGTGCTCAGGAGGCCAACTAATGTCAGGCCTGCCCCGCGTCCGGCGCTGGAACGGCCCGGGAACGCCTCCCGGGGTGCCAGAACACCTTCCGGGGTGCCGCCGCAGCCTGTGCAAGTGGCAGGAGGCCAGTGATCGGCGGCAACGGTCGGGGAGCGGTGCCTGGCCCTGCACAACGGCGCTGGGGCCACTAACACCAGTGTGCGTCTACCGAGCACCGGTGGTGTGAGCCCCTGCGCCGGCGGAGGCTGTAGTCGGCCTCCTAAGGGCTTTGGGCCCATTTTTCAGGAATGGGCCCTTACAGTCGCTGTGTTTAGTGTACCAACAGTGCCGTACAATAAGCAAATGCAGACTGTTTATATAGTGCCAGGAAAAGAGAAGAATGTCCATTAGTGAGAAAGCGTCCTTACAACAGTTAGGTTTTAATCCAGTGGGTCAAGAAGTACAGGTTTCAATTCATAAAGTGATACAAATTGAATCTTCTAATTGCTGGCTGATAGAATTATAAACTCAGTCAGTGCAGCTAGTATATATTTATGTCTATAAATATCAATGACTATAAATATCCCTTGTATGAAAGCCTTTTAGAAGTGTAACTCGAAAGCATTTTAAAACTCTCCTTCTTATAGCCCTGCAGATCTCACTAAATGTAATCTTATCTTGACCTTTCTGCTTTAACTGTCAAATGCATTAACTGTCAAAGTTACTTAATCCAGCCTAATTCACACTTCTCTCATGACACAAGCACATGTCTATATCCCCCACTACAGTGGTCTTTTTCATGTGAGTTGTACCCTTTTTAGCATACTATGCAGTCATCTCCCACATACATATAAGTAGACTTCAAGTCCAGTAGCACCTTAAAGACCAACAAGATTTTCAGGGTATAAGCTTTCAAGAATCACATGAACACATGTACACATGAAGCTGCCGTCTACTGAATGAGACTCTTAGTCCATCAAAGTCAGTATTGTCTACTCAGACCAGCAGCGGCTCTCCAGGGTCTCAGGCAGGGGTCTTTCACATCACCTACTTGCCTAGTCTCTTGAACTGGAGATGCTGGGGATTGAACCTGGGACCTTCTGCACTCCAAGCAGAGGCTCTACCACTGAGCCACAGCTTCCCTATGAGCTGTTTTTACACAACAAAGGAACCATGTCTGCGGGGTGACAGGTGTGTTGGTGGTGGTTCGTCCGAAAGGGCCGAGCTCAAGAGTTTGACCCAGACCCCTGAGGGATGGAGGGAGCTGCTTTCTAGCACCATCCCACAATGTGGCGTCGACCCCCACTGAACCCCCTTTATCGAATACTTCTTCTTGTACTCCTTGACTTTCAAAAGCTTATACCTTGGAAATCTTGTTGATCATCAAGGTGCTATAGAGCTCAGATCTTGTTCTTCTACCACAGACCAACACAGCGACCCACCTGAAAAAAAATATATAGGCTTGGATCCTTTGCAGCATAGGCAACAAAGGCTGCATAAATAGTGACTTTTCTATCTCCTAGTGCAGCGTTTGGGGCCCCTGAGATTGTGCCCTCTTGTGTCAGTGGATCCTCAGGAACATCACGGGGGTCAAAGTGGGAGGGGAATACTGTGAAAAGCGGGAATCAGCAAAATGTTACTCTCTCTTCCTTGTGCAGAAGTGGCGATCATCAACAGATAGGGCATTTAGCATACAAGCCATAGAAATTTCACACAGATGTACCATATTCATTTTATTTAGTTGCTCACTTTATTTATAGTCTGCCTTTCTTTCTGAGACTCAGGCAGATTACAACATTTTCAAGCAATGCCATAAACACAGTATGGGACATGCCATAAACAATGCAAAAATGGGATTACACAAATAAGAAAACAATACAGTAAAACAGGAAAATACCTACAATTAACAGTGCAATAAACTACAATCCTTTCCCCTTTATCATAAAATGCCCTCCTGAACAACTCTGTGGTACACATTCTGTGGAATGATACAGCCTTCTTGTGGGAGAATATAACATAATGGCTATATTTGTGTACAGCTATACTTCTAGCGTCGTCTACAATCGCGTAACCAGAAACATTCAGAACCAATGCTATTAAACTCTGAAAATATTGTTGATGCAAGATGGCCAGTTCCTGAACCAAATAAAGCTTCTGTAATCTGTAACATTTTCCAGAGAAGGAAAAGCTTGACATCACACACTGGACGGTGGAGATGTGCTGCTGTGACAGGAGAGAAGCTGCCCCTGTCAGATGTCTTTCTGCCACATAGCTGTTAAAAAGAAAGAACCAGCCATCAAAGCTAGGCATTGGGAATCCTCTGGAGTACCGTGTGTTTGTATGCATATATGCCATGGGTATACGTAGGTATACTTATTTGTAGGAAGGAATGCATTCCAGCCAGTTACTAACAGAGTATGCTTTGCATATGGGAGCAAAGATTACATTTCTAAAGGATTTTTCGTATTTATTAAGTTACTTAATTGATAGCCTTTCTATTCATTTGCCAAACAGAATAGCAACAACAGCAACAACTGCATACAAATCTCAAACACACCCACAAAATATTCACATAACCTGATTTCTGGGAAAGAAGAATAGAATGACTACTGTCTGGCGATTTTATTGGAGTTTTCAAGAAATGCCCATTCAGACACACTGCAGTAGGATGGAGAAAAGATAAAGCCAATTGGGAGATTAACAAATGGACTTCCTGACATGTTTTGAACATCCATGTTGTATCCCCAAGAAACTATTCAATATCCAATCAGTAGCAGTTCCAAAAACTGTCTCTAGCAGAAATGACAATATTGACACTTGCTGTACAAGACAGCTTGGACCAAATTCTAACACGTCCTATAAAAATGGACCATCAGATTTCATTCTTCAAGTAGAAACAGTTGTGGAACACACCTTCATGCACATCTCTTTTTTCCCCTTTCTTTCTGCCACTGCATAATTGATTTCTGCTTAAAACCTTCACTTTAGGGATCCCTGTCATGGCAAATAACACTTTGTTCTCCAAGTTCAATTGTTGTGGATTGTTTATGTCCACAATTGTGCCATGGGATGATCACTTTAGCAAGCTCAGGCTCAGTTTCCATTAAACAAACATAAAAGGAGGAGACAAATCAAATTCTTTAAATGGTACCTGTTGTGAGCATAACAATAGACACTTCTGTACTGTAGCCTAGTTATTGACAAAAACCCTCCGTATCTCCATTTCTATTTTTGATTTGTCAGTGTAAGAAGGGGAAGCAAGAACAATGGAGTACATATTTATGGTTATACCCTTTAGAGGTACTTAACACAGTGTGTATTTTATCCATGTGAATCCAGTTGTGAGTGTACAGAGTTCATCAGCATGCTTTAGTATTCAGAAATGGAAGGGTAAAAAACAATCTCTGTAGAAGCAGAACATATGTTAAGTAACAGTTTTAAGCTTCGTATTAAAACTACCTTGAAGTGTGCTGTTAACAAGTATTTATCAGATGAGAAATAGCAAGAGACTCAAATGAAATGCAGGATTTATTGTTACCATTGTCAAACATTTAAATGATGCATCAGAATATATAAGGAGATAATAATGCACAGTTATACTGCTATTTTCTGTGAGATATATAATAAGCTCTGTTTTACTCCAGAAAATGCAAAGGAGAAAAATGTATATGGTTGGGTCCCATCTCTTCTTAAGGCAAAATTGACACACATAAGCAATTCTGAATGCTAATCTGTAGGCTGGTGCCATTTGAAGATAGTGTTGTAATTTCCCTTTCCTTTTATATGAATTATCATCTTCTAAGTGATGACTATGGAAGAGGCATGGTATAGCCTGCTCTTGTGAGATCTCTGACGCTAAGCAGGGTCAGTGCTTGGATAGGAGACTACCAAAAAAAAGAACCTGCAGCAGAAGGCAATGGCAAACCACCTATGTTTTTCACTTGCCTTGAAAGCCCCTTGCTGAGGTCATCATAAATTTGTCGTCACCTGACTGCATTTATGTACATAAGTGATGACTACATGTCATAAGGAGACAAGATAGTTCACAGAAATAACACAGGCTAGGTTTATATCTTAGCCAGGCCAGGGATTTTCCTTACAAAGTAGAGGAGCAGATCCCACTTAACCAGGTCATATTTAGTGAGGTGTAAGGTGGCTGATCCATATGAAGGTATATGTTGCATAATGCTGATTTAAGAGCTATTCCACCTGTTTTAGGGGGAAGAATCAGGCAAGTTGGTCCTACATGCACCTTTTTCGTGTGATATATTGTACACATCAGTAGGGCCACATGCCTCCACATTTATCACACAAACAGCATTACCAGCCGGGTATCAGACCCTACTGTATTTCACTTACACGTCACCAGTTACAGGTGTTGTAAGGTGTTACAAATAGCTCTAGGTTAGCCAATTAAAAATTATTTGTGGGTAGTAAAAAAAAGCACTAGTAGGAAAAAGAACAGAGGAATAAGTGGATAGTCCCATAAGCTATTCAATGATCTCACATGATAGATAACATTAAAACATTTAAATAAGCCATTATTTGGAAAAGTATATGATTTCATTTCATGGTCCTGTCACAAAATATGCATGGATTCTTTATACTGACATTTACTGTATTTCAAAGTAACATGTGTTTCTTAATTTTGAAGTTTTTTTTAGATTTTACTACTTCATGTCACAGCACAGAGTTATGGCCACCTTGTTAACTACTGAAGACTGGAAGATCTCAGTTTGGCATTTCTATATGCCTGAACTCTGCAGCTAATGGACTTTAAGGCACTTCACTCCTCTGTGTTTTTAAATGTCAAGAGCTAATTATACAAGCATACAAATAGAGCTAATGTTTCCAGGTAGTATTCTGGACTGGAGCAAACAGTCATTGAAGACATTCTTTTCCTTTTCTTATTTCCTGTTCTTTTAACAATTTTCTCTGTTCCTCCATTGTTATCGTTGTAATCTGTAACTGCCATTTATAAGAAATTCATCTTCATGGACATATCTCCCATACCTATATCCATACCCAGTAACAAAACTTGCAGTTCTCTCCTTATGAATGCTCTTGAACATTCTTATTTTGAAGGGGAGCATTAATGTTGGTTCTTTCAGTATTCCTCCTCTGTCTAAACAACATTCTACCTCCTTGACAGTGCCATCCTAACCATATACACCTTTCTGAGCTCATTGATTTCAATGGACGTAGAAGGTTATAACTATGCTTCAAATGGCACTGTAAGAAACAGGGAAAAGGGGACAGTTATGTATTCTTCAGACAACATTTTTATAATAAACAATGAAGAATTATGAGTTAAGAATGTATTGTAGACAACAAGGAAGTTTAATGTGTTTTAACAATGTGATTTTGTTTGATTTTAATTGTTTTTAAGATGTGTTTTTATTATGAATGTTTTTAATTTTAGTGGTTCTGATTAGGGCAGAAAGGCAGGATATACATTTTGTAAGTAAAAAAAAAATAGGTTTGTAGCCCTGTGGCACAGAGTGGTAAGCTGAAGTACTGCAGTCAAAGCTCTGCTCATGACCTGAGTTCGATGCCGACAAGTCAATTTCAGGTAGCCGGCTCAAGGTTGACTCAGCCTGCCATCCTTCCGAGGCTAGTAAAATGAGTACCTAGCTTGCTGGGTGTAAAATGTAGATGACTGTGGAAGGCAATGGCAAACCAAAGGCCCCCATAAGCATAGTCTGCCTAGTAAATGGACTCTTGCTCTTTTCTACTACTGCAAACAGACTAACATGGCTACCCATAGTAAATGTGATGTGATGTAACTCTATGGGTCAGTAATGACCCGGTGCTTGCACAGGGAACTACCTTTACCTTTACCATTTTCAGTTTGATTATAGGTTAGTAAAAAGAGTTAGGGACTGGGAATTTTAAAACATACTCTACTTAGTCTCAACTAGTCAGTCAACTAAAATAACAAAAGGAGGCATCTGTCCATCCATCCATGCATCTGTGACAACAACAACAACAATAATAAGAGTTGGTTTTTATATGCCAACTTTCTCTATCTTTTAAGAAGAATCAAGCCAGTTTACAATCTCCTTCCCTTCCTCTTCCCACAACAGACACCTTGTGAGGTAGGTGTGGCTGAGAGAGTTCAGAGAGAACTATAACTAGCCCAAGGTCACCCAGCTGGCTTCATGCGTAGGAGTGGGAAAACCAACCCAGTTCACCAGATTAGAATCCACCACTCATGTGGAGGAGTGAGGAATCAAACCCAGTTCTCCAGACTAAAGTCCACCGCTCTTAACCACTACACCATGCTGGCTGTCCTCAGAAAATCAAAATCAGCTACCCAGTTGAGGATGCTTGTGGGAACTGCAGTGTGAAAAATAAAAGGAATGGAAACACCCTGGCCTAGATAGCTTTAAAAGGGAGTTAGATTCATGGAAGAGAGGTTTGTCAATGGCTACTAGCCATGGTGACTGAAGGGATCCTCCAGAGGCAGGAAACCTGTGAATACCAGTGCTGGGAGGCAGCATTAGGTAAGGGCCTCAGCATCCTCAGCATTTCACTATGTGAAACAGTGTGGTGAAGTAGATGAACTGCTGGTCTGATCCAGCAAGCTCTTCTTATGGTCTTACTTCACTCCTGTGCAAATATATCTAGGAGCTTAAACACAGTCAAAAAAGAGAGGGTAAAACATCTTTACAGCTGTTGCTCTAGGATTGTCACAATCTACATTAATATAGTGTGAACAATTACAGTTTAAGACATCTGCTCTGAAATAGGACATATCTCTTGCAAATCCCTGGTTTATTATATTTTTCTTTATGCTTCCTGGATCCACGTGACATAATTTCTTCCTGCTCATGAAGAATGATGAGAGAAGTATCTGGTCACTTCCTTTTGAAGTGTCTAGCTAAATCAGTGGAAAGCAACCTAAATTTAGAAAGTGCCTTTTTTTGTTCTATTTCCTGAAACACTTGAAAGTATGATATCAGAAGATTATCTGCAAAGGAACCAGGAGATGTCCCAAAAATTGCTTTAAAAGAAAGAATGACTAAAGAAGTGATTCTGCCACTTCACTGCAATGCATCAAAGCATTTGAATAAATGCATTGTGGTTGTACCAATGTCGCTAATGACCAAGCACAGTAGTTGTACAATTTAAGTTATCGCCTTCATTTCTGCTCACGGAAGAATTCCCAGCAGAACGTTTGCCGTACAAAGATTTTCTCCAGATGATTTCTGTAACCTTTGGAAGTTGGCAACTTATCACAGTATCTACATTCAGATGGTTGTAATGACTCTTCATACCAGTATCCAGACTTTGGCCATTCAGACATATCCTACAAAAAGCAAATGTATCTTCATGCCCAAAGGCAGGTATGTGTATTAAAGTTAGACAAACAGATATTACGGCTGAAATATTTTGCATGTGTTCCAATATCAGCACCATCTCTCTCACCTATCTCCAGAACTTATTTTTCATCACTGATGCACAAAGATCCACATTCTAGGTGGATTTCCAGCTGGATACCTTTAGCTCCTCCATTGTTATCTCTAATGAGATTGACCTATGGAGGTTTTTGCATTGAGTATTCAAGGGAAGCTTCTTATCACTGTGACGGGGCCATATTACATATTTTCATCCACGCTCTTATCCATTTCCTTATGCTTTCTGTTTGATTTTCATGTAACTGTTCTCTCCTTTTTTGTTATCATAACTACAAAAAAGAAACAACATGAATTCTCCCTTACCTGAAGCTGAACAGAAATATTTGGAATATGTATATTGTTTGTTTGAGAGTAAATATATATTCACTGCAGGAAAAAACGTTTTTAGCTCTAAAATTAGATCGTTATTCATTCTGGTAGATGTAGGCTCTATGGAGTGGTGGTCTCCAACCTTGTGCTTGTGGGCACCATAGCAACCAGTGATATTTTCCTGGTGCCCATTTGTTTCTTAAGCTCAGAGTCAATTCTGGCTTTCCTCCTCTTTCTTGGAGTTAGAAGGTGTTTCCAAAGATCTCAGTAGACATCCTTTTTGAAAACAACTGCCTTCCTTATACAAGGATGCTTGGCTTAGAACCTCTCAACATTTTGTGATTGGACCCAGTCTCATGACAGCAATTTTGTTGTAGCACCCATTTACCTGTTCTGAAAATTCCAAAAGTGAGTTCAACCAGGTTGGGGGCCCGTGAACTACAGTTAGCGTTCAAGCAGTTTTGTTCCTATAAATATTCTCTAAGATAATAAAAATTGGAAGGCAATACAGACAATGCGGAAGTAGAAGGCAGGAGAAAAACTATTGTCTAATAAGTGTTCTCACTCATAGACATAAAGAGGAAGACAGAAATGTCCATTCTTGAATTCTTTGTCCATGTAAATATTAGAAGTGTAGGTCTTTCTCCACTCCTTTCCTATGGTGCCTTGATTATTCACAGAGAAAGCTACTTCCCCTCTAAAAATTAGAGTAGGGGAGAACTCTGACATATTCTGATTTCAGTGAACTCAATCATCCTTGTGCAGAAAAAAGTGGGGAATCTGTTCTTCTACATTGATTAATTGTACACCGATTGAAGAACATCTTCTTGCTTTCTAAGTAACTCTTACCTAAGTATTGTTCAGTTTGCCTTTGTTCTGGTGAACAGAGGTTGAACAAGCTGCCTGAGAGAGATTCTTATTTTCTCAGCAATATAAATAGCACACTGCTATAGCTCCAGAAATCAGAAAGTCAATGATATCAGTGCTTTGTGATGCAAGGGCAGCCATTTAATTGTTTTCTCTCCAGAAATCTACCAGGTAAAACTTTGAGGTAATTGATCCTAGTGAGCTACTGTAAATTATAAACATTGCAACAATGTTTCATTCTCACCAGTCCCAGCGATTTCATTTGTTCTCCGATAATAGCTTTGTTTGACTAATATTTTTTTTGTAAAAACCATTTCTCTTACATGTCTACAGTTGGAAAGGTGGAATGGAGATTTTTGCATGAATTTCTTCGAGAATTATGTGGAAGCACACATACTGCTTGTTGCATCATTTCCTGCTAATGTAAAAAAAAAGTAATGTAAAAAGGTAATTTAAAAAAATCACTGCACATATTAAGGAAGCATACTTTGAATTAGAGCTCTTTGTTATAGTTTTGATTAAATAAATTAAACAAATTAATTAGAAAAGATCATCAGTCAGAGGTCTTTATAGTCATGCATAGACTTGACTTTATAATTAAAAAACAACAAATAAGTTCACAAAGGTAATTAATAAGAGCTGCCTTAGTGCAATAATTTGTTATTATCTGATGTTTCTAATTCAAAGTAGGAACAACTTTTTCTATCTATATTCCAGGTCAGCATGGCTCTTCGGGGGCCTTGTTTGAAACCTTCTAGCGATTCTCTTTGTCAAAGAGCTCCAACCAGCCTCCACCAGCTGGAGCTGCTTTAGTTTGGTCAAAAGTTTCCCAAAAGGGACAAAACATTAAACTCCAGGCTTTCACCCCAAGTTTAATCAGTAGCTGCCACCAACTCTGGACCAAAAGTTAAGCCTCCAGGCACGGGGTCCAGAGTAACCCCTGCCAAGCTTCAAAGGTTAAGTGCAACGCTTACCCTGCAAGGTAGAGGCCTGCCAGGGAAAGATTACACTCCTAAAATGTCTTAGGTGCTTTTGGTAGGTGGTTTTTACACTCAAACAAGGCACTTAGAATTTAGGCTTGGAATCCCAAAATCAAAAGACACAATCCATTTAAAGGCTAACAATTTATTATAAGATTCAGGCTGGTTTACAGGAAAGAAAAGGTTCATGAAGTTTCAAGCAAGAAAATAATAAACTATTTAGCATAGCTAACTAGTACATTCAAAAGCCTTTTGGTTCAAAAGGATTGGCAAAGGTTTCTTGCATCAGATTTATAGTTACCAAGTTCCAAAGATGCTTCCAGCATTCAAAAGTTTCAAAAGGTTGTCCAAAGTTTTCTCCAAGCAGGTCAGCTTGACCAGAGATTCCCCCTCAAGGGCCAAAATCAAATGGGTTGTGATGCCGCCAGCACAGCTCTCCAGCTGTACCCCAAAGTGTGCATAGTTTGCTTAGAGCTGGTTTGTCCTTATATCCGTTTTCTCAAAAGGATGAGCTCATAGAAGCCAATTGAGAAAACGAAAGCAATTAGCTGGTAATTAATCGCTTGGTCAGAAATGCTGACTCACTAAGAGGTGTTCAGGTCAGGAAGCTTACAGAACTACCTGCACCTGGACATTGTCATGATGGCTGACCGATCTGTTACTATGGCAATGCACGGCCTTGCATTCCAGAAAGGGGAGAGAAGGCTTTACCGAGCACCAGCTGAGGCTTACCTTACTCCCTCTACAGAAGCAGTTTTCAAAAGGAAACTTATTTTGCTGGTCTAAAATCCCAACAATGCAGAATTCTTAGGCTTCTAGGCCTGAACTCAAAAGAAATAATACAATCCAAGAAATTGAGGGACCTCAACGTCTTGACACTCTTAACTCTGATTTATGACCCCCTGTCTCAGGTATGGATGTAAAAGAGTTGATAGCCTTGTTATCAAACAATAAAACATCTGGAAAAGATGGCACTCCTACCAAAGACTTTAAGTCTAACTTAGAATGGTGGATACCAGTCGTTTGCAAAGTTTTTGACCTTCCATCTAACGCCATCTCTGATGGCTGTAATATGTTTTCAAAAAAACAAACTAATACCTTCCATCACATTCTAGAGCAGCATGTTTAATAGATATAGGAGCCAAGTAATAAACCACATTTGTGCTATGAAAATATGAGAGTTGAACAACCAATAAGAGGAATTTAACCAATAGACTTTTCCACAGGATTTTTCAAAGGTGATTGGAATTGGGATTTCATGAGGGGTGCTTCATGTGGGGAAGTAAAATAATAGTGCCTGGGAAACTGAGAAAGCAGGTTTTGACTCATCTACATGAAACTCACCCTGGTATTTCCAGAATGAAATGTGTGGCTCTTGGCTTTGTTTGGTGGCTGGGCTTGGATCGTGGCATTGAGCAATTGGGGGGATGCTGTGCTAGTTGTCAGGAAACTCATTCAGCACCTGTAGCTGCACCGACTCACCTCTGGGAATGGCCAAATAAACCCTAGGTTTGACTGCATGCTGACTTTACAGATCCAGTCAGGGGTAAAATGCTGATGAATGTCTAACCAAATGCAGACGTTGGCAGAAAACCTCAATCAACTTAGTCAACATTTATATCTCCACACTTTATAGCAATAAGGTCTGCTTCAGGGCGGGAATTCTGATGATGTGTATATTTTTCCACATGTAGGGAATCAGTGTTTATTGAGGGATGGCGAGGATAAATGAGGAAGAAAAGCACATATTTGTACAAAGACTCCACAGTAATAGTTTTTAGAAGAGCCCTTTTGTGTAAGGCTTTTTACCTCCAAGTTTAAGTGTTCATAGATTGGGAAGAAGGAAACCACTCCTAATATTCTAGAAGAAAGTGGGTTTACATTGCCTTACTTCATCTATATAGCTCATGATACCACTGTTACCTATTTTATTTATGGAATGGATTTCATCCTGTTCACTGCTTTGGAAATCATCCACAAATTTGCTGAAAACTTCCCCCTCCACTTAGAATAAGGGATATATGTCTGTTTGTCTGCTGCTACACAAAATGCCCACCAATGCATGGCATAAAAATATATCAAGTTGCAACATAAGGTTCTCATCTATTTCCTGTGCTGTAAAGGATCTTCTCATTTCAGAATCTGAATCAGGCCGTGTATATAACAGTCCCAACATCCAGTCACACACAGAGCAAAAGAACCCAACTGGCTGAGGCAGCATGGCTTCTTCAAAGGGAAGTTCTAGCTCATTAACTTTTTGGAGTTCCTTGAAAAAGTGAACAAACATATAGATAGCAGTGATCCAGTAGACATAGATACATAGATACTTGCAATTTCAAAAGGTTTTTGACAAGGTACTTCACCCAAGACTCCTGAGTAAGCTTAGGTTTCATGAGATAAAAGAACAGATCCTCTTAAGGGTTAAAAATTGGTTAAATTAAAGGAAGCAGATAGTAGAAATAAATAGGCAGTTCTCTCAGAGGGAAGTAAGCAGTGGGATCCCACAAGGATCAATATTGGGGCAAGTGCTATTAATTTGTGCATTAATGAACTGTAACTGAGGGTTAGCATTGTAGTGGCCAAGTTTGCATACGGCAGAAAATTATTCAGGACAATGATAACTGAGCATGACTATTAAGAGCTCAGGAGGATCTCCACAGATTGAGTGAGTGGGTAACAATGTGGCAAATGAAGTTCAATATAGGTTTAAGGTGATGCACATTGGAAGAATAAATCCCAACTTTAAGTACATGCTAATGGGATCTGAACTTGCTGAGAGTGAGAGGGAAAGAGACTTTCGGGTAGTGGATAAATCAATGAAAATGTCAATCCAATGTGCTGCAGTACTTCAAAATGCAAAATGTATGCTAAGGATTATTAGGAAAGGGATTGAAAATGCAAAAGGTATGCTAAGGATTATTAGGAAAGGGATTGAAAATAAGACAGCCAAAGCCCCTGTATAGATATATAGTATGTCTTCATTTGGAATACTATGTGAAGTGATGGTCACCATATCTCAAAAAGGGCATTGCAGAGCTGGAAAAAAATACAAAAGAGGGTCTGGCATTTTTCAGTTTATAAAACAAATGACTAAGGGGAAAACATGATAGAAGTTTATAAAATTATGTATGGGGTAGAAAGAGTGGTCAGAGATAACTTTTTCTCCCTCTCGCAAAATACTAGAACTCAGTGACTAAAGGAAATACTTCTTTATTCAGTGAGTGGTTAAAATGTGGAATTCGCTAACAGAAAATGTAGTGATAGTCACAGGCATAGCGGCTTTCAAAAGGGATTAAACATATTCATGGAGAATAGGTCTATCACTGGCAACTAGGGTTGTGCATACCCGAACCAAAAATAAATCCAAATTAGCCGTTTCAGTAATTTTTGGGTTTCAGGTTTACCAAACGCCAAAACCTGGGGATCTGCCCCAAGCCGAATAGGTGATTCCCGGAAAAACCAAATAATTATTCGGCTTTTTCAGGTTCGGCTATTCGCCTTTGCTCAGATGCACAGCTCAGTGCTTTCTCCCATTTTTCTATCTTTTTTTACTGGTTTTGTTAGGGCCCCAAGGGATTGTGTAATCAAAGCCAACATGGTCTGACCAACCAACCACACAACCATCTGTCCATCACCATTCAGTGGGTTAATTTGGATCAAGCATAAGGGTTGTTTAAAAGACTGGGCTCAGCAGTCCCATCCGGAGTGATATACCCTCCAACTAAAAAACGACCACTTCTACAGCTACTCATTGGGCTTTTGAAGAAGACTCCTCACCCACGCGGATGAGCAATCTCCTTCACAAGAGTTGTCTTAGTCATGATTTCAGCTGGCTCCGATATCACCCCCCCTCCAAAAAAAAACCTGCTCTGAAACTGAAGGTCGCCCCAAATAGAGGCTTCATTTCCCCATGCTGTGACTATCTCTTGAAGTCAGATTTTTGATGACTACAATAAAGGACTGTTCACAGGATGTCATTTGCCACCAAAGGAAAGGTTTTCCATACCTTATTTTTCTTGCATTTAAGCCTTTTACCTCAGTGTAGAAGCTAATTTGCATGGACATCATGCTATGCACCCCAGATACGAAGGGAGCCCCCAGATTTTGAGGTGCCAGCCTGCCAATCAGCTCTTTCTGCCAGTCCTCGGCAATGCTGAACTTCTGAACCTGAAAACTGATGGACAGCTCAGCTCACAAATGCCTGGATGATGGGGCGTGACCCCTTTGTGGGCCCATAAAATTGATCCCCTGTCCCAACGTTCACCAAACTTTACTGTCCGCCTAAGGAGAGTCCCTTGCAGCTACGTGGCAAATATGGGGACTCTAACTCCAAAAATGCCTCTACAGGAGCTTCAGAAAATATCCCCATAGACTATAATGGGCCCAAAAAGTTTGGTAAACCCAGAAAAAACACTAAAATACAAATTTACCTGTATGGGTATCCAGCTTATTCTGGGTTTACCAAAAAAAAATCAGGCCAATAAACCCAAACCCAAAATGTACGTTTTTTTTTTGTTTGTTTGTTTGTTTGCACAACCCTACTGGCTACTAGCCATGGTGACTAAAGGGAACTCCACATTTGGAGGCAGTAAACCACTGAACACCAATGCCAGGAGGCAACATCAGAGGAAGGCCTCTTCCTCTATGCTCTGTTGTTGGCATTCTGGAGTAACTGGCTAGCCATTGTGTAAAAGAAGATGATGGACTAGATGGGCCACTGGCCTGATCCATCAGGGCTCTTGCTATGTTCTTACGAGTCAGTACTTATACAATTTTATGTAAAACATTTCTACCATGCTTCCTCTCCCGCCCATGTTAGTATTCAAGGTGGTGTAGAATCCATCACCATAGCCAGCCATAGCCAAAATATCAATAATCCAAAAAAAAATCTGTGTGAACAGAAATGAAGTCTGGTGAAATATTATTCCACGACCACTCCAAAGCATACTCATCACCAAGTGTTAACTGATAATTGATGTCATGAAAATTCCTTGATATTCTACTCTTGACCATTTGTACCTAATTGAAAACAAAATGTCATTTAATTGCTACAAAAGACAATCATGCACAAAATGCTAGATAGTTCTAAACTAAAGTTCTTCTTCAGAGATTATTTTGAAGCTCCACATCTTCTTTTCCCAAGGAGCAAGAAAATGTGGTAAGTGACAACACATCAGATTTCCTCCTTCCAACTACAATACTGGGGGGGGGGGAATGATAGCAGCTTTAGGCATCAGAGTCTTGCTCATATAACCCGATTTAAGTGGATTACAGATGAGCTCATTCCCAAATGTGGGTCACATTCCATTAAAAGCAGGCTGGGTGCCAAGTGAAAGTGGCGTGCGGATGGCAGCGATGATGGGAGCTACACACTGTCCCTTACTGTTACTGCTGGTGACAATCTAAATGTCTCCTTGTAAGCCACAAGATTTCCCACCCCACCCCGCTAGGTGGTGGCAGCCACATCTATCATTCTGCATAACTCCCCTACTGTGAAAATCAAGGTCAGCAGCAAGGTTCAGTATGAAAGGCAACAAGCTGCCCTTTAATATCATGAGAAATTCTGTTGCATGCAACCCTTATTTATTACGGACTGAGAGATTAGCTGAGATGTGCAGAAGGAAGGTGCAGAATTAAGGAGAACAGATGGAGAAAGGCAAGTTGCAGGGGTGTCTTTGGGGCAGGGTAATTGGAGAGAAAAATGGAACAGAAACAAGGAAAGGAAAAGAGACTGAGTATCTCTGTTACCTTAAATTTTAATACATAATTTAAAGATCTTCTTTCTCCTTTCCCAATACCCTTTGTCTGACAGGAAGTCCAATCCACCACCTGATCTATCTGAAATATTAAGACTGAAGCTAGTTTTGGTCATCTTTATATGAACATTTTTGTTGGTTTTTGCAGAATCTGAAGACACTTTCAAGGGCAAGAATTGATGCCTTTCCCTCCTCGTTACTTTACGGTAGATTCCAACGAACTCCCCGGTCTATGAGACTTTGTCCCTGCTCAAAGGATTCTGTAGAGACAGTCCCTCATGTTTTATTTTACTGTGCTTTGTATGTTGCTGAGAGAAAATGGTTAATCGAACCTTTATTACAGCGTTTTACCTTAGCCGGAAATTCCTTACACCGGTCTGAGAGCTTTTTCTTGAGATGTCTGTTGGAAGACAAGAATATGGGGGTTTCACGTTCGGTAGCAAAAAATTTGTTCATTGCAATTACCAAACGTAAGTCACTCACAAACCAGGTTCCCCGCAGTCTGCTAAACATTGAGACTTTTTTATCACAGTGTAAATTATGCATGGATTTTAATTGGCCAATCATGTATAAGACCTATATAATGTTTATAATTTATTCTTAGCTGTTTACGTGTTTTGGATTACTTTATATTCCGCCTAAACTTAATATTTTTATCTTCTGTACATGTGACGGATATTTTGACTGGTCATGGACCATTTCAATAAACTGACTGACTGACTGACTGACTGACTGACTGACTGAAGACACTAACTCTTGACCTTCTTGAGAAAGTACTTAAAGCGAGGCAGGAGGAACAGCATAAGCTTCTCTTTATAGAGGTATATCAACCAGCTGCTGATGTGTTTCCAGTCATTGCCTTCGACATAGAGGGACCCTCTGTTTACATTCTTGAAAGTGAATTCTAGGAGATAATGATGTGGTTTCCCTGAACATAATGGTGGTGGTGGAAAGTGCTGTCAAGTCACAGCTGACTTATGGCAACCCCATAGGGTTTTCAAGGCAAGAGATGTTGGAAGGTGGTTTGCCATTGCTTGCCTCCGTGTGGGCTGAGAGAGTTCTGAGAGATAGTGCAGATACTGCAGACTTGGCCAACCTGAGAAATCAGCAGTGGCTGAACATGGACTGACCCAAACAGGACACAGGGTCTTATTCCAAGACACTGAAATACTGGACAATTCTACCAACTATTTTGTCAGATTGCACAGAGAAGCCATTGAAATTCATAAACATCAGCACAACTTTAACACGAAAGAAGAGAGTTTAAGAATGAATAAGGCTTGGCTTCCTGTCCTGAAAATCTCCAGATTAACAAAGACTACAGTCCACAATAACCATGCGGATTAGCTTTGGATTCCACATGTTAACAGATCACTTCAGGATACAATGGTTCCACATTAACATACCACACCCTCATTAGCACATTATCTTGATACTTACAGGACAATGATTTGCACATTACCTTTAATACTTTGCAGGACAATGACTCAGCTCAAACCCAACCCCCTTCTGACTATATATTACTCTTCCTACACACTTGACACTGAGAGACACTGTCCTTCAGTGTTACTCCTCTGAAGATGCCTGCCACAGCTGCTGACGAAACGTCAGGAAAGAAAATACCAATACCACGGTTACACGGTTACACATAACTTACAAGAACCAAGCCAATATCTGTTAGACAAGAATGAGGCATCTGTTTCAGTATATTAAAATTCTGTGAAGAGGCACACCTGCAGTAGTAACAACTCCTATGGGAATTTATGCGCTATTTGCCTTGGATACACCTTAGCATTTCAGATATTAATCTGACTTAACCAAGCCCTTCAGTTCCACTGATCAGGCTATTCAGATGTAGGTCCATAAAGGACTTATTTTATGTTTATAACTGATATAATCCACTGTGATCTCAATAGGTAAAGAAGCAAATAGAAGCCATTCGGTGTTGGAAGTAATGTTGTAAAGAAAACAGATTGCACAACAAAACAACCTGGGAAAGAAGAAGATGAAGCTACCACCTCTCTGTGAAGCAAGTGGTGGACTTCCTTCTTGTCCTCACCAGGAATTTCTTTCTATTTACAGATACTGCATGAGCTATTTCCAGAATGTCAACTAACACTAACCTTCAGTGAACTGGGCATTTTGTCCAATTATCATGGGCCTTTGTACCACAGATCCACCTCTCAAGTTCTTCTTCATACATTGTGTCAGAAGCCCCAGAAGAAGTGCTAAATCATGTTAACGTCCTGCCCCATATTAGAATATGCAACATTATTCTATATTCATGAAGAGCTTGGCCACCAGGTTGCTGTTAAAAATGGTTCTCATGCGATGAGTCTCTCTTCTCCTTGCCGTAACATCCAGGAGTATTTTTCACTTGATGCAGTGTCATCTTGTTGTGAGATTTCTGCAAGCAATCAATGACAATCTGATGATGTTGCCTCGTGTCTTGAGTGCTCCTAGACCTTATGGTATAAAAGGGAAGAAAGCACAGAGATGCTTGCATTTTTGGCAGCCTGTCCCTTGGTGGACGTGCTCCAGAATAAGCACTCATGAGTGACTTTTGAAGGAAATGATTTTGAACTCTGTTTGGGCATTAAAAAGCTCTACATATAGATAGAGAAGTGGAATCACACCTGCTGGCCCTTTCCCAAACATCTGCATATATAGCCTGCAAGCCCTACACTGGTTTTGTATTATTGGTTTTTGCAGAATTCCCACTTGCATGCATTACCCGCACTGCAGTCATTTGGTTTTACGCAAAAACATCCAGGAGCAGGGTCAGCAGGTACAATTCCTGTAATGTATTTAGTTGGTGCAAGGACTATGCTGAACTATTGAACTGCTGCTGTTGAACTCAGCTGTGCTGAACTGTGTTGAGCTTGAGGCTCTGCTCCAGGCTCCATTGTCTGTTCTTCCTATTGGACGGTGGGCTTTGGCCGTTCAACCACGGACTAGGGGTGGTGGCTCCGGGTGGTTGGGAACTACCGTATTTTTCGCTCCATAAGACGCACTTTTTTCCTTCTCAAAAGTGAGGGGAAATGTGGGTGCGTCTTATAGAGCGAATGTGCGCACAGAGCCGGCTGGGCGCGCTGGGAGGCAGCCGGGGAAAGCTGCCTCGCGCCGTTCCAGCGCGCCCAGCCGGCTCTGTGCGCCCGCCCAGCCCGCTCTGTGCGCTTGCTCGCCTCCTCCCCGCCCGCTCTGAGCGCTTGGCGCGCCTCTCCCGCCCGGCTCCTCCCAGCTGCTCTGAGCTCTTGGAGCGCCCGCCCGCCTCCTCCCCGCCCACTCTGAGCGCTTGGCGCGCCCGCGCGCCCGCTCCCTGCCCGCGTTTTTAGAGGAGGAAAACAAGATTTTTTCTTGTTTTCCTCCTCTAAAAACTAGGTGCGTCTTATGGAGCGGTGCGTCCTATGGAGCGAAAAATACGGTATATAAGTTGGGGTGTTTTGCAGTTAGCTTAGTTCTTCCTCTTCCCTTTTTACTGAGTAAAGCGGTTGCTGTTGGAACTCTGTCTCCAGCCTCCTGTGTAACCTATGCATACATAATAGTTCTAGTCCCCATTATGTGTGTCTGGTGTGTTTACTCTTGGTGGCTTTTGTGGGTAAGCAAAAAATGTGCCTGCACTGCACTCTCTGGATAAGGTAGAACCAATTATGATATCTGATTTCATCATGCTATGAGTTTGGTGTCTGGTTACTGTGAATGAGTCTATCCTATAGGCTTGGCCTGAGTGACATACTTGGGAGGAGCAATGGCATATGACTCAAGAATGGTAATGTTGGGCATTACCTCTTTCTTCAGTTTAGGGATGGAGAACTATGTAATATGAATTTGTGCCAGCCTTATGTGTCTAGGCTCTTCTACCTGATCTGTCACTCAGGCATAGCAAAATATTATAGGGTGCACTCAATCTGATGGTCTGTCAAAAACTGCATTCTCCTATCAGGAACATGATCTGCCTCAATGATTGAGCATGCATGTGTAAAAGAACATGTTTAAAACATGCAACCTGCACTTAGCTGAACTAATACTCTCTTTTTCATGAGCCGTTACAGAATTGGAAATCAAAATCAATCTTGACCTAGTCATTTCACTTTCATTTACAGTGCAGTTTTAGTCAGACAAATGGGCAGTCAACAGAAAAGATCTGGCATGCTGTGAGATAGGATGAATCAGACAAGTTTTCCTGAAATAGTCAATCAGCATGGGCTGTCCACCATCTGGAGCTTCTCAGTGCAGGTTCCGATTACCACGGGGTTCCACGATGCTTTTCTCTATATTTTTTCCTACTACCCAAAGCAGCATGGACAGGTTTCACCTGAACCAAAGGAAGACAGGCTGTTTAACTTTTTCCTCGTGTTGTTTTTCAGTTCACAATTACCCACTCCAAACTGCTTTTTGGGTGTGTGAGTGTGTGTCGTAGTACATGTGCCTGCATTCTGTCAGTGGGTCTTTCCCACAAAATGCCCAGCCGCTCAGAGGTAGCTGTCATCTGTCTAGGCTTTCATATTGAAGAGCTGCACAGACGGGCTGCTGCACCAGAAAAGGTGAAAACAAGACGAAACAGAAGGTGCATAAAACATCTTCAATATGTAAACAGTATTTATTTGATGATCCCCACGCGCTTCGTGTCAAAATACTTCCTTGGGGGATCAAACCTTGCTTTCAACAACAGCTCAAAAAGTTTCTCAAACAACAACCAGTTTTTACTATTGGTTTACATACTGAAGATTTTCTGTGCACTTTGTCTTGTTTAGGCTTTCATATATCTGATGAAGATTTCTAACCTAGATAGATCACCTAGTGAAATGATCACCTAGAAGACTTTCTCCACCTTTGAATAGAAATCCAGGCAGTTCTAAAATTGATGGGGAGTTAAGCTGATGTACTACAGCTTCTCAGAAAAGACCTCTCTGAAGCACTGTCACAATACTGTATGCTTTCCTTCCTTCTAATGCTCTCTCTTTGAGTCTCTCTCTATTTCCCACCCCCTTCTCTCCAGAGAAGTTCGTATCTGTGTTTTAACGAATGAGACACTCTAGGTCAGATCATATATAGAAGATTTTGTGTGCTTATGTTGCTCCTTGCTACTCAGAATAAATAAGGCAGCCACTGAAGCCGGCACACAGTAAAGCCCATCCCTTACATTTAATTGCTCTCAAAATTAATCAATTTTACTCTGAAATGATTTTTTCACTATGTTTCCTAAACAGAAACTGATCAATGATTGATTGATCAGTTTTGATACGATGTATACTGCGCTTCAAATTACAGTGTTTGTTGTGACCAAATAAATTATCCACATAGACAGGAAATGAGCAATTGAGTAATTTAGACCCATTCAAAAGAAAGATGAGCCAGTGTGTGTGTGTGTTGCATGTGTGTTCATTTGTGTCCTTAAACAGCTAAGAAGGCACACAGTTGAGGTCAAATTTATCCAGGCTCACAAAGAAGAGCCATTGGTCTTCATCCAACTTTTCATGTTCAACAATTGTAATTATTATTATATTTCTTTTCTGCCTCTCTCTAAAGTATAAATTCAAGGCAGCTTAGAGCAACAGAGCAGGGACCTCACCAGAAGATCTGAAAGGTTTAGGGTTGCTGGCACAAGGCTGGCAACTGCTGGGAGACTTGGCAGGTAGGGGTCTTGCTGGTGAGATAATGACATCACAAATGATGCACTGGCATCACTTCCCATGCTCCCAGAAGTGACATCAGTGCATCATTGGGGATGCTGTAGAGTTAGGGTTGCCAACCTCCACGTAATAGCTGGCGATCTCTTGCTATTACAACTGATCTCCAGGCAATAGAGATCAGTTCACCTGGAGAAAATGGCCGCTTTGGTAATCGGATTCTAGGGCATTGAAGTCCCTCCCCTCCCCAAACCCCACCCTCCTCAGGCTCCACCCCAAAACCTCCCACCAGTGGCAAAGAGGGACCTGGCAACCCTATGTAGAGTGCCCCCAGCAATGTGCTGATGTCACTTCTGGGTCACAGGGAGTGACATCAGCATGTACAAATTCTGCCTGTCACCCCCATTTTCACACTAATTTTCTCCTGCTGCCTACCTGAGTAGTAGCAGAAGATCCCCCCACATGCACCACAAGTGGGAACCTGGCAAGCCTTGAAAGGTTCATAGGGGATGACATTCACATCAGTCGGTAGGACCCAAACCTTGTAGGGCTGTAGAGATCAGTATTGGTTGTTTTTTGTATTTTCTTTTATTGATTGGTTTAGCAGTTGAATTCATACTGTTATGAACTACCTTGGACACATGTTTGTAGATAGGTGATAAATAATAATTTTAATAGAATAAACACTCAATAACGATCTTACAAAACAAGGGAAATATGATTCATATGGGAGAGACCATATCTCAGTGGTAGAATTTTTCATGTAAAAGATCCCAGGTTCAGTCCCTACCATCTGGAGTTCAAACAGATCAGGTAGTAGTTGATGTAAAAGAACTGCACCTGGAACCCTGCAGAGTCGCAGCCAGTCAGAGTAGATGATACAGTGCTTGACAGAGTGAGGGGCTGCTGACTCCGTATAAGGCAGCTTCATGTGTTTTTGAGAATTCACACCTTTATTTATTTATTTTGTTACATTTCTACCCCACTCTCCCCGGCCTAAGCATAAGTATGGGGGTGCCGCACTCTGTATCGGAAGCTTCTACACAGAGAGCAGTACAATAATCCAGATGAGAGATTTCTAGAGCATGGCTGATAGAAGGCTCTAGAAGCTCAAAAGAGGATATCAATACCCATTCCATTCAAAGTGGGCCTACTTGCACTTGCATATACTGTGCAATACTGACCCTGCACTTCTGCAAGGTTAGCTTGTGTGTATCCTGACTTGTATGCCCCAGGCTAGCCTGATCTCGTCAGATCTCAGAAGCTAAGCAGGGTCAGCCCTGGCTAGTATTTGGATGGGAGACCTCCAGGGAATACCGGGGTCATGACGTGGAGGCAGGCGATGGCAAACTACTTTGAATGTCTCTTGCCTTGAACACCCTATGGCGTCACCATAAATCAGCTGTGATTTGACAGTGAAAAAAGAGATTATATGTACACTTCCTGCATGTGTACAGCTTGTGCCATATAGGCTGTGTTTAGGCCTTTGGGTAATGTAAGGAGAATGGCAACCAGCAGGTATGATTGCCCCCCAGATCTACCCTATCCTCTGTAGAGTTTTCATTGGAAAGGGGTTTTGTTTATCGGCTCTGGTTTGTGTGCAAAAGACGATAACTGTTAATATCCCCAATAACCATGTTGCTCTCCATTAGTTTTAGTATGCCTGCACTGAAGTTCAATACTTGGATTCAAAAATCCATGCACTCCAATGCACATACAAGATACTTTTTGGGCTGTACCTAAAATAAATTAAGTCACTGCAGATGGGTACGATCTTAGTGCTACATAACAGGCTCCTACTGCTCTGATTGTATTTTCTTACGCTTCCAGGTTCAGATTAAACCTGAAATAGAGATGAGAGAAAGAGTTGTGTTTATAAGTATATAAAATTCGACAAGTATTGGTCCCTGTCTCTGGGACCAGCTGCTAAATTACAACTTGTGTTGTTGGAGTCCATACCCAGTGTGACTCATAACCTGAACAGCTGAGGACATCTCCATTTTAGTTCCAGGTTTCACAGAAGCTACAACCTTGAAGTCAATGGGTTTAGAAGGATATAACACTGCTTAGGGATGCATTGTCAGTCTCCTGTTTGCCTCTGTAATCAACCATGAGCCTGGTAGTTTCTACTTAGGTTTTAGGTGTTTCTCTGTTGTGTAATAGTAACTGAGTTCTTGCCATGTTTCTCTCATCCTTGAATCTAGCTTCCTTGCTCTCTTCCCAGTCTCTGCTTTGTGTCTCAGTGCTATCTCCTCTTGCCCTTAAATGTCATAGCTCTGATGTCTGATTGAAGTCATGATGTTCACTTCATGAAGGGGCAGGAGCTACCTTTGATCTTGCTTCCATAGCTTTTCATCTTTATTGTGACAACCTCTTATTCATCATTCTGGTGAATATTTTGGTATTGTGTTGAATTTTTTTGGACTCTAGATTGCTTTTCTTCATTCTGGTATTACTAAAAATAGTTCCAGTCTGAGTCCTAGAAATTACAACAAAAGTATTTGTTGATTTGCACAGTTACTCTCTTGCATCACAAAGCTCAGGGTATCACCAGAGTGACAGAGTTAGATATGGACAGGTTATGCTGCAGCAGTCTATCTAGAGCCAGGACAGATACCACAAAGTGGAACAGGTAAGATCAAGGGATGTAGGCAATTTGAATAAGGATTAAGAATAGTCAGAATTGTTTAAAAAATCAAAAATAGGTGGAGTTCCAAAATGTTTTAATTTGCAGTGATGATGCAAACCCCACAAAAATGCAACTGGCATTCAGCCTTATTCACAATGCCCAATTTTATGCCCAGTTGGACATCTCATAGGTACATACAGATGATACAGTTGATACTCATAGGTACACAGAGGTGTTCTACACTTGAACATTCTTCCTAGACCCACCTTCCCATCTTGCTTTCCAAGCTTTCCTTTCTTCATAAGCTCTCCATATCCATCAACAATTCACTATCCACCCTGTAAAACAGCTACAAAGCCTTGGCTTTATTTTTCATTTATCTCTCTTTGGCTCCTCATATCCAGTCTGTTGCTAGGTTATGTCACTTCTCCCTTTAGAGCACTGAACAAGTTTGGCCCTTCCTCTCTACCCTCTCCCCACCAAAAAAAAAAGGGAGTTCATGCTCTGGTCATCTTGTGTCTTGACTACTACAACCTCTTCCTCTCTGGTCTTCCGCTGTCATACTTTGGCTTTCTCATCTCTATCTCACAGTCTGCTGCCAAAACCATTCCACTCCATTGTTGCTTTGGCCATTTGACAGCTCTCCTGAAATTCCTACATGGGCTTCCTGCCTGCTCCCAGATCCAGCAAAAACTCCTTTTTTTTAGCTTCAAGGCTTCAATGACCTTCACCTTATCTCTTCACTGTCAATACCTGATACATCCTTGCTATGACCTTTGCACCTCTGTTTCCACTGTTCACAGTTATCTGAAAATTTTCTGCTCCCTCCGACATCGCCCTTTCTCCTTTGCTGCTTTTTATACCCAGAACTGTACATGTTCATGATTCCACATCTCTCATATTTTTTCAAATTGTTCCTCAAAACCTCCTTCTTCCATGAACTTTTTTGTTTTAAAAAAACAACAACCACTACTTCCTTTCTGAAATGGAGCCTATGTACCTGTGTTTGAAATGAGCGCATATTCTTTCCCCCCTTTTATTCCCTGCCTCTGCCTTCTCCCCCTTTGCTATCTCCCACATTCAAAATTTAGATTGTAAATGCCTCAGAGCAAGGATCTGTGGTCTTATCCACCCAAAAGCACCATGTCCATTTATTAGGGTTGCCAACTTCCAGGAGCCCTGTGCCGCAGAGTGGTAAACTGCAGTACTGCAGTCAAAAGCTCTGCTCATGACCTGAGTTCGATCCCGACAGAAGTCGGTTTCAGGTAGCCGGCTCAAGGTTGACTCAGCCTTCCAACCTTCCGAGATTGGTAAAATGAGTACCCAGCTTGCTGGGGGTAAAGGGAAGATGACTGGGGAAGGCACCGGCAAACCACCCCGTAAACAAAGTCTGCCTAGTAAACATCGGGATGTGACATCACCCCATGGGTCAGAAATGACCCGGTGCTTGCACAGGGGACCTTTACCTTTTTAACCTCCAGGTACTAGCTGGAGATCTGCTATTACAACTGATCTCCAGCCGAGAAAGATCATTGGCCTGCATTGTCAAATGGCATTGAAGTCCCTCCCCTCCCCAAACCCCACCCTCCTCAGGCTCCGCCCCAAAAATCTCCCACCAGTGGCAAAGAGGGACCTGGCAACCCTACCCTTTTATTGTGCCAGCATCAACAACAACATATAGCAGCATTTGTGCTCATTATTTCCTGTTACCCTTGCTGCTGTCTGTGTTGTTTCCCCTATGTTGGGGCATGGTTTCATTTAACATTACTTTATTACCACTTGTATGTGGTAACAGCAACAACAATAATAATACTATAATTATGATGATGATGATGTATCTGAAATGGTTACAAGCTCAAATACTTCATGGTGCCCTCTGACGTTTGCCTGATCTTGTTTCACACATTTGCAATTTGGGCTCAGAGACAAGGATATTATCTGTAATCAGGTTAGAGAAGACTTGAAGCATCCAGATATAATCTGGTTATCATGACACCCTGCAATAAGATGTGCCGTGTGTATTTAAATGTGTAAAAGCTCTTCCTCCTCCTCCTCCTTGGATTTTATTCTTGGATGTGCGGGGCCTAAATAAGAGGTAGTATTTCTGACAAAGCACTCAGAGAGCTTCCAGAGCCTCCTTCTCCGTCTCTCTTTCCTTATCTCCTCCTTCTCAACCCTCACCCACTTCTCTTCATTCACATGCAGAGAGCACTTCCCACCTCTCATGGCTTCCTCCCACAGCTTCCACCAGCAGCACCTTTACATCATGCAAGAATCGCCATGGAAACCATAACCCAAGCAGCTGGCTGCTGTGCTGAGGATGCCAAGAAATCACAGATAAAAGTCATTGGCAGTGAGGCAGCAGCCGCAGCAGCGAAAGGGCAGGAGACCTTGCAGAAGAGGAGCTGTTTGCTACCCCTGCAGAGACACTGCTGAAGTTAAAGATGAAAGGTTGGTGCACAAGGGAAATAAAGGAGTGGCTGAGCGGCACCCAACCGTTCTTCAGGGAAAGGGTGGAGGCCCTTTTGTCTCCTGACCAAAAGAGTTTTGATATTCACCTTGCACACAGTTTCTCTCACCCTTATTCGTTTCATGGGATCTCCTTCTAGGGCACTGCTGTCAAAGATACGCCAGCCATTTTTCATATTCAGTGTATGCTGTGCAGTTCTACCCAGCCTTGTGCCGGATTTGGTCTATCCAGTACAGCACAGTAGACAACCTCTCCGTGGCCTCAGTGCTCTTCCCACCCCCATGCTAAAGCTCTGAGTGCCTTTCGTGCCATCCTAGTGACCTGGCCACCCACACCTCCTTTGGGATGCATTTGGTCCCACCTCTGCACTATTTTGAGGGCTTCCTCCATGGGTTTCTGGTCCTGAAACAGTTACAAAAAAAGCCAGCTCTTTAATAGTCACGATATTGCCATTCCCCGCCCAATCAAGCTGTTTGCAGTTTAAGGCATATTTCCTTTCATTGCCCATGGAGAGCAAAGTGGCTACTCAGGGTTAGGGTCCGATTAGATGTGCCCAAGGAGATAAGTGACAAGGATCTTGTGCATTCTTTTTCAAAAGTTTAAGAATAGCCATGTTGGATTCATGTTGAGGCCATAATGCCAGGTGATTAACCCTTCTCCACTCTTAACATCTAGTGTGGCCTTCAGTACTCTCTCTAAAGTTCACTTTCCAAAAGAGGGTATTGTAGAAGTGGGAATGCTGAGTACCTGGCTGCTAAGAACTCACCTCAAGTCCAATACAAATGTTCCAGTTATCCAACATATGGCTTTGTCGTCACCTGCACGTAGACTAAGGCTGCAATGCTGAATGGGGAGAGGGGAATCAGCTTAGGAGTCAGTGTGACCCCACGCTGGTATAGGTATGCCAGCAAAGGGGCAAACACTCCAGCATCCTTGAGCCATGGAGCTGCACCAGCTCCCACTGCCAGCTTAGCCACGCTGTCAGGGAATTCCCAGAAGGGAAAGCCTACACCGGTGGGAGGGGGGGCATTCCCGGATCGTTCCAAGGTCAGCTTCCAAGCTCCTTTCGCCCCAGGAACACCCTCTCAAGCTGCGGTGTGGCTATGCTACCGTTTTTGGAAACATAGCCTTGCTAAACCCAATGGGGGCATTTTCCCTTTTTTCCATTTAAAAATTACGGATATTTTTCTTGCAGCTCTCAGGAAGCTTCTGTGGAAGAAAAGTGACTGCGCCGCTCCTGGCTGCTGCCCAACTGCCCCCCTTTCAGGAATGAGTGGTTTCAAGCTCTTTGAAGTGGGATGCACTCTAAACTCATTATTCTTGTTTTCAGGACTCACTTTCAAAGTAGCACCATACTACTTCCCCACCCCTTTTTCAATATAAAAGGCAAGAACGCCATATCAGTCAACGTTGAAGAAGTTTATATTTTATTTTTCAAGTTGAACCTTTATTAATATGACCGTTTCACACATTACACAGAAGCAACCAGAGATTTCCCATCGGGTTTCCAAGAGCCTCTTCTCCAAGCACCCTTTTCCCCACCTCCTCCCTCCTGGCCTTGCATCCCACTTGTGAGAGTCACAACCCAGTTTGGGTGTCCAACTCATAATCTGAGAATGTTGAGCTAAATTCTGTGATGATAATGTTGTAATAATTGGACTGTCTCCTTTTTCTTATTTGTTTATAAATACATGTATTTATAGTCCACCTATCTCCAGGCTAATTACAAAATTTAAAAAGCAATGCAATATTCTCATCATCAGTATACTAATAGTGAAGCCAGCCAAATCTGCGGATATTTGAATCCGGTGACTGGCGCTGGGAACAGGCAAGACAGATCTTTCTACAAACCTGAAAAGAGGCCCAGGTTTGCAGGAAAAAATGTGAACTATTTAAAATTACAGTGAGGGTTTAAAAAACCCAAAATGATAAAAAGGAGCACCTGTAGCTTTAAAAAACGGATTCCCTCAGCGGCTGTTGTTATGCAACTATAGCATTCTAGGCTTGGTTTCTGTGAGTAAAAGGCAGGGGGAGGGGCAGGGCCCTTTCCAGGGCTGTTCATCTTTTTGAGAGCTGTTTGGCTTTCATGATCCAACGAGGCCTGGCTGCTTGTAAGCATCAGCCACCTTATGAAAGCCAGTGTGGTGCAGTGGTTAGAGCTTCAGAGTAGGGTCTACAAGACCCAGGTTCAAATCCCCATCTTGCTGTGGAAGCTCACTGGGTGTTTTGGGGGCCAGTCATATAATTTCAGCCTAACCTACTTCACAAGGGTGTTGTGAGTATAAAAATGAGGCGAGGATAACAGTGTAAGCTGCTTTGGTCCCCATTGTAGAAAAAGGTGGAGTATAAATGAAGTAAATAAATAATAAATATAGCTGAAAATGGGAGGCAGAGAAAAGGTAGGTTGGTGAATGGCTAAGAAGGAGAGAATGTGGCAGGCAAAGAGGAGACAATATAGGGGTCACCAGAAGGAGGGAAAGAGGAAATAGCACAGGGAGGCTGATACAGAGGAAAGTGAGATACCCCCCATAAGTCCTTGAGGGTTCCCTACCATGCAAGTGGGCCTGGCCCAGTGGCCAGCACTACACAACTGGGACACAGGCCTTTTATGCATGGCTGTTTCCCTCCCAGTCACCCCTCTGACAACTTTGGGTCTTTCTTTTGATTATGCATGCCACTTCTGACTGTCAGAGGTCACCTCACTCTCCCCCTGCGTTTCCCCGCGTTTTGCCTGGTTTTTCAGGGAACTGCTTTATTTCAAATTTGGAAACATGGGCAAATCACAGGGAAGCGCAGGGGAAGAGCGAGACAACCTCTGACGGTCGGAAATGGCATGCATAATCAAAACAAAGACCCAAAGTCGTTGGAGGGGTGACCGCGAGGGAAACAGCCATGAATTAAAAGCCATCGTTTTCCTAGGCAGACGCTGTGGTGTGGGGGAGGGAAAGCCAAAGACAGAGGGTCAGACAAAAGTAGGTTGGCTTTGGGAAGGAAGTAGGAAAAGGGGAGAGGCTGTGGGGGTTTTCAGGAAAGGGAAAGAAGAAATAGTGGGGGAAGGGGACATGAGATGCCTCCAGCAAGTCTTTGCAGGTTCCCACTTGTATATGAGACTGAAGAGGTGAACAGATAAGACGGCTCTTTTGGCAAAACTGAAAACTGCCTCAGGTTTGCAGAAAAATCTGAAATCTAAAAAAATACATTGGGCAGTTTAAAAACAAAAATGATAAATGGAGCTCCTATAGCCCTCAGTGGCCCTCAGGGCTGTTGCTAGGCAACCACAACAGTTTGGCCAGCATTGCAGGCTTCATATCTGCTTGGTTTCTGTCAGAAAAAAGGCAGGGGAGAGGGCTCTTTTGGCTTTTATGGGAGGACTCATTGCAGCCACGCCTGGTAGATACCACCAGGAAATGATACCACCTGAATTGCTTGACTTACCCAGGCCTAGCTGCTTGCTAGTATTCAGCAGCTGCCAGCCTAACAAAGGCAGTGTGATGTAGTGGTTAGAGTTACAGACTGGGACCTCAGATCAGATGAGCTTCAGATGAAAATGGACACCCACCCAGACAATGGTCAAAAACGCATGGTCGTTTATTCCGTTTCAGCCAGGAATCAGCCATGATCGAATGCACATTCGGCGAAAACACATGTGTTCGATCCTGGCTGAATCCTGGCTGAAACAGGGAATAAAGGAGGCTAAAGCGACCGTGCGTTTTCGCCCAATGTATTTTTACCTACCCTTCTCCACAGAGTTCAGAATGTATTTGTGTTTTTTTCCTGCAACCTTCCCCCAATTTATCTTCTCAACAAGCCTGTGAAGTAGTACGAGAGATAGGATCAGTCATAACTGAGTGACTATTCAACGTCAGGTCTTCTTTTGTCCAATCCTATCACCTCTGCCACTGCACCACACTGGCTCCTGTATCACACTGACTTTTGTCCCTAACAGATCTAGCTAATTACATGTGGGTAGCCATGTTTGTCGGTAGTCCCAGAATGAAACAAGAGTCCAGTGGCACCTTAAAGACTAAAAAAACATATTCCAGAAAGAAGTTTCATAAATCAGAGCTCACTTCATCAGATGTGTGAGGTGTACATCCGTTTTTTTTAAAAAAAGAAAAAAAAGAAAGGTGGGGAGAGAATGATTCAAAATATGATCCAGTCTAGATTGTAATCAGTAAACTCAGATCAGAGACACTCTCCCAATGGTTTCTAGTTAGGCAAAATGGAAAACGTAGAGCAGGTTAAATAAGCAGATACAGTAGGAAGTTAGAGAGATATAGCAGATTAACATCTGTTACAGGATGCAAGACATTAGCACCTATAGTGAGTTAGATATCAGGAGAGCCTATTAAGTAGCAGATAATGTAGCAGATAAAGGAAATAAATTTTCGTCCAACCATCTTCATTACTGAGCAATCTTTTCTGTCTTCACTGATAGATGCATTTACTTTTGCCTTCGGAGAGGTTATACATTGTTAACACAAATCCAATCCATGCCCCTTACTGTAAAGAGCTACTTAGCAGTAAATTTGTTTGTATCCCTCTTTTGATTAAATTCCAGTATACTTGCTGGTAGGGTTGCCAACCTCCAGGTGGTGGCTGGAGATCTCCGGCAATTACAAATGATCTCCAGGTGATAGAAATCAGTTTTCCTGGAGAAAATGGTTGCTTTGGGAATTGGACTCTGTGGCATTGAAGTCCCTCCTCTCTCCAAACTCCACCTTCCTCAGGGTCCACCCCCAAAATCTCCAAGTATTTTCCAACCCGGAGCGGGTAACCCTACTTGTTGGTGTGCCACAGCCCTTCATGGCTTTTAGGCACCAAAGTGCTTTGGTTCCCTGACTTTTTGCTTCCCAATCCAGGTTTTGTATTTAACGAGACAACACCTACACCCCTAAATGTTTTTCCTTGGATTAAGCAGAGGCCAGAAATTTGACAGAGAATTTCTGGCTTTCAGAGCCATTCTACACAGCCCATTTTAGTCCAATAAAAAAATCTGTTAAGACTTGTACAGATAGCCCATTTCTGCAGCAATAGCTTTTCAGATGTTCAAATGCAATGGATTATTGATGCTATAGGGCAGTGATGGCGAACCTTTTAGAGACCGAGTGCCCAAACTGCAACCCAAAACCCACTTATTTATCGCCAAGTGCCAATACGGCAATTTAACCTGAATACTGAGGATTTAGTTTAGAAAAAACAACTTATACATTCACATATTTTGCGTTAAAAGAAAAACACAATAACAGAGCTTTCAATGATACAAACATCTTTTTATTGAAAGGTAAAAGTTTGCATTTGGCATGCATCTCTCCAGGACTCATCCTCTGCTCAGCCACCGGACATTATTGTACATAAGTAAACAATTATACTGTGCCTGAACCTCCTCAAGAAGTGCTTAAAACTGTCGACAATTCAGAGCACGAGCCATTATGTAATTCACCATTTTTGTGACATCTTTGAGGACATCGTCAAATTTTTTGAACAATTAATGTGATTTTTGCTGTTGTGTGCATGCTAATAATTTGTCTACCCTTGGCTCATACTTTGTAAGTTTGAGAGCAACACATGCAGCACTCATGTCATCTGTTAGCCTGTTTCTGGTGTCAGATTTGATATAATTCAAAGCTGAAAACAGCTGCTCACAAGCATAAGATAATCCAAACAAAGTAAGGCAAGCAATCCCAAGTGCTTTCATTGACTTAAAATTATTTGGCAGAGAATTCCACACTTTAATGATTTCATTTTCAGAATTAACTGTGCTCTCCTTTGTCATCCCTTCTATCTTCTCAAGTGTTTCACGCAGGTCATAGAATTTATTTTTCCAGGTAGAGCTTTCTTGAAATTCTATTAGCTCCATTTCCATATTTTCTAAATTTAATCAGTGTAGGCAGGAAAGATCAAGTTCGTCAAATTTGATTTTATCTGGAGAAGTAAGAAAACACAGGGTTGTCTCCATCTTACAGAACTGTAAAAATCTGTTATTAAAATTCACCTTTGCAGCTGCTACAATGCTAGAAAATTCCTTGTAGATTTCCTGATGGCTTGTAGGATTGTCTGCGAATGTTGTAGAATTGGATGGGAGACCACCAAGGAAATCCAGTGTTGCTCTACAGAAGCAGGCAATGGCAAACCACTCTCAGGGCAAAAGAGCAGCCAAGAGACCTTTAAGTTTTCTATTTTATTTCCTTTGTAAGCTATTGCTTCTCCCTCCTCCTGAACTAATGAACAACATTATTTACCTTAAACGGAAGCAGTCAGCAGTAGGGCTAATTTCGTGGAGCAAAATTAAACTAGCCCCTGAATATCAGACATTGAGGACTGTGGGAATATTGGGAGTCACTTCTTGCTCCTGCCAAAAGCTGCTGCTCCATCCTCCCACAGCTTTCTGAATCACTCTAGTCTTGTATTGTGATTTCCCAGAATTTGACCACTGGATCATCCCCTAATGCACAGAAACTTGGATATTGCCTTTGTTGCTGCTGCCTGATGTCACTCTGCAAATGTCTACCACTCAGTGCCATTAGTTAATTATAAGATTTCATGCAATCTAATAGGCATGGCCATTAGGCAGACACATCTCAAAAGTGTCTCAGCTGAAAAATGTCAGGCATTATAGCTGTCAGCTCCATAGAAACCTCTTGCATTCTATTTGTTCTGCTTGTGATATGCTTTTACTATACTAAATAAATGCAAATGCCCTCAATCAATGCCTCTTGCTAAAGCACTTGATAATGTAATAGATGCAATATGCATATCGGAAATACACATTCAGACACTGAAGCTTGTATTCACACAGTTTTTGTGAAAATTGCCATTGTTAGACTCTGTCCTCTAAGACCACCATTTTGACCGAAGGTCTGAACTCAAATTGATAGAAGTCTCCTGATTGGTCCTTGTCAGACAAACTGCTACTGAGCTGCTGTAGATGACACTCTTGCCTTTGGCTGATCAGGAAATTCATGACTTTGACAGAGTGATTCACACATTTGTGATTTCCAGGCATTCATATACTGATATGAAAAAATCACTAATTATCTCAAAGTGCAATGCTCCTGAGAAATGTAAATCTTTAAGAGCCAATTTTACCACTCCTCATCTGTTTGCAAATGTTCTCAGTTCTATTGGTAATTTAGCTCCCCCTATCCTTTTCCAGGGACCAATCACAGATATTGCATATGATACAAACAACAGAATATTCAAATGTGTGATTAAAGAAAAACAAAGCAACCATAATTGCTGCGCTGCCTTTGCGAGCATTTTTAATAAACATATAATTCATCTGCAGAAATAAAACTAAAGAACTTTTGGATCACTTTTTTAAATAAGAAGAGTAAGGCTTAAGAAGATGGGGTGAACTTAATTATTTCCAACTTAATTAAATAAAGGGCGAGCAACACAGTTTGGGAGTAAGTGATTATGAATACTGTTTATGAAACTGTTTGCTGTTTGTCTCAGTGGCAGCCCACCCCCTAGACAGCCCTAAGCTATTGCCTAGGGTGCCAGAGGGCAGTAGGCACCAGGGGCATTCCCAAGCTGAGTGCTACCACTCTGGCCAGCTGGCCAGTGGCTTCAGGCTCATTTGCCTGCTTATGCAGTGGAGAAACTGTAAGAACCCGGAAGTGGTGCCACTTCCAAGTGATGCTCGAGAAATCCCTAAAATCTGAAAACGGAGAAAGCTGGCAAACAAACTGAATTTTCATACAGTGGAATGACAATCAGAGATAACATTCTGTTCAGCACCAGAGATAAAGAACTAAAAGCCCTGAGAATCCTTTTCAGGCTGTGATAAGGAATTCAGAGAAGACACAGGGTGATAAGTTAACACATGGCTGTTTTGTCTTGCAGTTCTCCCACGAATGTCACGAATCTCCGTTGTCATAATGCATGATCATCTCCAGCCTGTGGGTCCGACTAGTTCCATTGTGAAACTTCCCCTGGTTTTTCAATCCCAGTTTTGTCCTGAGAGTAAATAAAGAATCACAGCAATTCTGAGTACTTGCTGGTGCGTGTTTCAGCACTCGGGTCAACTCCCCTTCCTTCCAACACCCCCCTTTGCACTTTCCCATGCCCACTCCTCTTCCCATTTCCTTCTTGGGGGAACTCTGGAACTTGTCCACCATTGCCTGGAATGCCCGTACATCTCCCAAGTGCTCCTTCATTTGAAAAAAAAATTTAAATGTTGCTGCAGAAGATTCCTGCATTGATGCACATTATGTGTTTCTTCCGCTCTACCTGACTTTGGACAACAATAAGACATGCCTCTTCCAAGTTTCTTTTCTAGATTACATGTGTTTCAAGAATGTCAGTGTTGGGAATCGGACCATCAGTTAGACCTGAATTGGTAGCCATCCCTAACTCTGTACTGGCCAGGCAAGCTGGCGAGGCTGCTACTGCAGCACGGTGCAGAGGGAGATGAGAGCAGGCATGGCAGGAAGTGGTGAAGGGTACAGAAGCCAAGGCTTCTGCAGCCTGGTGGCTGCACAGAACAACTGGGGTCAGCAGGGGTAAGGCAAAGTCTAAGAAGCAGTCCAGAAATCAGCCCGGGGTCTCTTACGTATCACAGGCTAGGCAACAAGAGTCGTCGTTAATCAGTCCAAGGTCTGGGTCACAGGCAAGGCTGTATGCATCATCTTTAAACAGTCCAAGATCGTTCTCAAACAAGATAGCAAACAGTGTGGCGCTTGGCTGAAACTGGAATTCAGTAAGTTGCTTCCACGCCAAGGCTGATCTTCGCTGCTCCTTAAATCTGGCCAGCTATCAGAGTGAGGTTGGTCCTGTCATCACTCACTGTCATTCTCTACAGCTGAAATGCCTCTCCGGCCCTGCAGCTGTGCCGAATGTCTTCTTTCACTCAGCAGAGTTCGGAGTTTCTGTCTTTGGTGAACCGGGGGGGAGGATTCTTCTTCCGAGTCTCTGGCTGGCTCTAACAGTTGGGCCTCGAAGGGAGACTGGAATTCCTTGGCCTGGCTGGACGTAGAAGCGTCTGATGGCCCCTTTAATTCAGCATCTGGTTCAGAAGGCTCATTAGCCGCATTCCCAGGAGGGTCAGCTGCCGATGGGATGGCCAACTGCTCCTGTTCTGCATCCGAGGCCTCAGACGCAGCCACGGGGGAGGGCATGACAAATGCTCTCACTCACTCTGTTCCTTGGCCCTTAGCCTCCTAGATTAAGTGAAATAATTTGCACAGTGTTTGAACTCTTGAAGTGACTGTGTCTTGAGTTGGGCTCCTAGTATTGGGTATTATCACCATTACCCAGGCCGGGGTAATGGTACGGCCCAACTGCCGAGACAACCAGACCTCTGGGCCGGGGTAATGGTAAGGCCCAACTGCTGAGGCAACCAGACCCCAGGGCCGGGGTAATGGTACAGCCCAACTGCCAAGGCAACCACAATGGCCTTCTCCCAACTGCCGAGGCAGCCAGATCCCCGGGCCAAGGTAATGGTACTGCCCAACTGCTGAGACCCTTCTTGCAAGAACACCCAAGTTTTGTAAAGATTGGGTCAGGGGGTCCCGAGATATGGGGTCTTGCAAGATGGGGGGTTCTTGCAAGAAGGGTCTCGGCAGTTGGGCCATACCATTACCCCGGCCCGGGGGTCTGGCTGCCTCGGCAGTTGGGCCGTACCATTACCCCGGCCCGGGGGTCTGACTGAAAGACAAGCCGACAAAAAAAATGTGCACACCCCCCACGGGGATCTCTCTCTCACACACACACAGACGCTCTTTCTTTCTCTCTCCGGGCCGCGCAGTGGCCGGGCTCACGCACTCACCCGGCCCGCAACTGATTGGCCAGAAGAAGACCCAGCTTGGCCACCGATTGGCCGCGGAAGAATGCTCCTTCGGGGGCACCGAATTTGCATGAATTTATTCGGCATCCGCCCGAACTCACTGAGTTCAGCTCATCGTTTTCCCACCTTTTTTTACTTCGGTTCTATCTGAAGTAGAAACCGCCGAATCGGGGAAAATTCGGCTGTTTTTCAGTTTAGGATGAACCGAATCGACAGCCCTAGCTCCAACCCCAAAATCTGGAGACTTACTATACTGAACTGTGTTGCAGACTGAATTATTTCCAAGATTTACCTAAGTCTCTGAAATGTAATACAATATTTCATGAGTTCTGAAATATTAGTAACAGATATTAGTAAACAAAACAGAAACTGTAAATGTAGCCAAAAGACCCATAAATAACCCAAGAGGGATACAGTTGCTATAGATGTTGTGATATAGATATTTACGGTAACCTATTATGTTCTCTATAGAAATTCATAGCATACTGGAGAAAGGACTCCCTTTCTTTTTTTCTTTAGACTTACTCCTTCTAGGAAGTGAGCACAATTTGCTTTATGATGACTAAGGGTCAATATCTGGGATAGCAAGACATGGCTGTTTTACTCATCTGTAAAAAGGATTTGAAGATATGAGAAATGCAATTCACATATATTTCTCATACGCAACACTTACATTTGACCCAACTCCAGAAACAGCTCAAGAGTTTGCAAATCTTCTCCCCATATTAGATATATTTCTTACCATTCTTCCATTATTTTTCAGTGTCACACCCACATTTAAAACATTATTATTATGTATGGGATTCAATGTGAAAACAAGATTGCCAAGAACACAGATTATCTTTATAAGAAGATGCATGTAATTGATCTGCACAAAGTATGGCTGATTAAAAGAGATAGCCATAGTAAGAGCCTCTTTTTCCTGACAGAACTAAGAATATAACTAGAGTCATTTGCTGACATTGTATAACACTCTGTACTCCTATATGAAGTTACCTCATACTGAGTCAGACCATTGGTCTATCAAGGATAGTGTTATCTGCTCTGCTGGATCTGGCAGCGGCTCTCCTGGTAAAGGTCATTTACATCACTTACTACGTGATCCTTGTCATTAATTTATTTCACTTCATTTATATCCCACCTTTCTCCCCAATGGGATCCAAAGTGGCTTACATTGGTCCCCTCTCCTCCATTCTGTCCTCACAACCACCCTCTGAGGTAATGAGGCTGAAAGTATATAACTAGCCCAAGGTCACCCAGTAGGCTCACATGGCAGAGTGGGAAATTCAAGCCTGGGTCTCCCAACACTCTAACCACTGTCCCAGGGACCGAATTTTGGCCCTTCAACATGTGAAGCAGATGCTCTACCACTGAGCCAAGGCCCATCCCTAGTGCTATGAAAATGCCATGCTGTTGTGTTAACTGAGTGAACAAGGGCTGTTGTGGTCGCCAGATCATACATAGCTACTTTATCTGTACCCTGATATGCCTGAGGCATTGAGTAAGGCTGCAGATGCTGTGCTTCCAACCCTTCCCCCAACTTTGTCTCAACCCTTCCCCCTACTAAAGCCACATGGTCTCCAATTTTAATATAATTTTGCTCAGCATCTTCATTAGATTTCTAACCCCAAATCCCAAACAATCCTGATCCTTTCCTCATTTGAACAACCTCGTAATGCTTTTTCCTCCTACACCCTGCCTCCCACTGTAATTTTCCATAGTAGAAAGTAGCTGGAGTACTGCATTGGTCCCATGCCTATTTAGAGGAAACGCTCTGACCTACGCATCTGCCCCTGACCTTTACTCAAATCAATAAAACTACAAATTGGTCTTTTCTTATCCTTGGCACTTTAGTAATAAAATCCCCATTGAGATGAAATGAGACTCTGAACTTTATCTCTTTTTGTTGTTGCGAACATACTTGGAGGCAAGAAGGAGATTGGCAGTGTTTCAGCTGGTAGAATTGAAGAGCTGTTCTCTGTGCACAGCATCCCCACAGTTTATACTTGGCCCCCGTCGCACATCATTATCAGTTCTGTATCTACACAGCTTGCCAGCGCTTGCAAACCTGAGAAAGGAAGAGAGGCTGGCTTCAGTGCCTTTCTACACCATCATCTTCCCCGCCCCCTCCAATAGTCTTCCCTTCTGGGTCTTCTTGCCCGTTTGTGCAGCAGGATTTTCAAAATCAAATCCCATTTTCTCATGAGTATAATTCAAGATGTAATATCATCAGAACGGATCAGGATTATTATCACTGACAAATATTCCTAGGAAACACCCCCCCACACACATACACACATGCACACACACTACAACACATGCAGCCCTTCTCTCTGTGTCTCAAAATGCAGCATCCCATGGATGAGAGAGATTTTATTAAAGTGATTCCACAGAGAGAGAGAAATACTTTTCTTTTAACAAACACAGAGCTCGAACTAGTAGACTGCCAAGAGAAGAAATGAATTTATCTGAGGAACCTGTAAGTGATGTTTCAAATTAGTGGAAGCTGATCTCACAAAAGAATGAGGAATATCAAATGTAGGAGGGAAACATTGCCAGGACTATCAAGTGTTAACATCGTTGTATAACTCTTGAATTCTATACACCGCTGGGATGTCAGCTTCCTTCTCACTGCAATCCCTCAGCCTTTGCTCATTATAGTATAGACACACAGTATAGACAAGTGCAGTTTTCCCCTTAACTGCACATCCTAAGACCCTGGAATATTCTCTCTTCCTGCATGAGAGCATTTAGCATGAGCTGAGCAGCGGCTTGGTGTTCCTTCCAACTGTGGCGAGGTCAGAAAGCCAGCCTCAGGGCCACAGCTTCTGACAGAAAGAACTGAAGCCCTGTCAGGCAGACACTTCCCTACCCAAAGAGGAAAGGCAGGGAAATTACACTGGCTGTAGTTTCTGTAACAACAAGTATCTGGTAGGGCTCTGAAGTGATTTACATGTTCTCCTGCTGGGGGTTATCTCGTACACCTTTGCCTGTAGAATCTCCCACAACAGGAGGGTGCAAGAGGGAATGAGAAATCTTCGAATCCCCTTACATCCAGGTCCAAATGACCTATTTAAGGAAAATAAACAAAAATGATCACGTATTGATCCATTTGAATTCTCACAGTATTGTAAACACTGGTACCACACCATCAAGCAGTGTCTTGTATTTCAACCTTTTTGTGACAAGTCATCTTAATTTTTTATTACAGTCAACAGCAGTGATTCTTAATCTTTAATCTACCACCTACCAAGTAAGCAATAATTATTACTGAATGGCCCCCTGCAATGACAAGTAAAAAATTAGGACCTTCAGACAAGGCACTTTTATTTAGGGCGAAAATGCATGGTCGCTTTAGCCTCCTTTAGTCCCTGTTTCAGCCAGGATCGAACACATGTTCGGTGAAACACATGCGTTCAATCCTGGCTGAATCCTGGCTGAAGCAGGGAATAAAGGAAGCTAAAGCAACCATGCGTTTTCGCCCTTAAACAGGTATGTTATACGCATTTGACACACTTCCAGCAGATCCCAGGGACGAAACTGTGGACAAATGCCTTGAGGCAGTTTGGGGATGGATGAGGACTAACAAGCTGAAACGTAATCATAATAAAACAGAGGTGCTACTGGTGGGGGAAATGGCTGGCGTAGAAAATGGGGTATCTTATGTTCTGGATAGGGTTACACGCCCCCTAAAGGAGCAGGTTCGTAGCTTTGGGGGTGTTACTGGACCTGGGCCTCCTGTTAGATAAACAGATAGCAGTGGTGGCCAGGGGTGCCTTTCACTAGCTTCGGTCCTTCCTGGGCAGGAAAGTTCTTGCCACTGTGGTGCATGCCCAGGTAACACCTAAATTAGATGGTTGCAATGTGCTTTATGTGGGACTGCCCTTGAAGATTGTCCTGACGCTACAGTTGGTACTGAATGCTGTGGTCAGAATGTTGACTGAAGTGGATGGTAGGGACCGTATGACTCCAAGCTTGTTCCATCTACACTGGCTCCCAATTTGCTTCCAGGCCCAATTCAATGTGCTAGCATTAACCTTTAATGCCCTGTGTGGCCTGGGGCCAGCATATCTAAAGGACTGCCTACTCACATATAAACCTACCCATCCACTCAGGTCATCTTCAGAGGCCCTGTTTCAGGTGCCTGCCCCATCTGAGGCTGGATAGGTAGCAACCCAAGAAAGTACCTTATCAGATGTGGAGCCAAAACTTTGGAACTCCATACTTTATAAACTCCATACTTTATGAAATAAATACTTTAACTCTTGGACGAAGTTGACACCATGTGTCAATATTCATGTGTGTGTATATATATATATATAAATCTATTGTCACTTAAAATTTTAATAAACACTTTCTTTTTACTGTCAAAAAAAAGAATCACTTGTTCAGACTTCTTACATGCATAAAAATCTTATGCAAGAACTGCTTATGTAGACTTCAGACTACAAAACCATGATGCAGTGCAAATGGAATAAAAATGCACATATACATCCAGTGCCATTATTGAAAACAAGAAATCAGTAATATCGAATGAACTAATACCCAGATATAATTTTAATTGACAGCTGGATTTTCTGCAAAACTGGAGGGAAGACAGAATGTCTGCTGTAAGCTCACATATATATAATTCTTGGTGCTCAGTGAACAGGCCAGAAGGTAATACAGGCAGAGTGAAGAAATAACAGAAGTCATTGTACGAATTTCTGCCAGATAAACAGGAGTGAGTCTCTTCAGAAATTGTCGTGGGCTTTCACATTAATTAGCAAATTAGAAACTGTACTGCTAGAACTAAGCAATTCTGCTTCTATCCAACTGACAGCAACATATACATCCACAGATGAGGATGCCTCTACTCGATACATCTGGGTTTTTTGTATATGTAAGCATGAAGAAAGAGGAAGGAGTTAAGAGAATGTAGCTTGATGGGCTTACAAATACAGAAGACAATGAAAAGCCAAGGTGGCATGGTAGTTGTTTCTAGGGTTGTGTGCCAATTTCCCCCCAGTATTTTTCAGATTCAAGTTTAACAGACCCAATTTTTTTCAGAAAATCTGAAAAAAGCCAAATCCCCATACCGATATGGTTTTCCCCCAGCTTTTTTCACATATCCAGAAATTTTGGGGTTAATTGTACCTTATGGGGAAACTTTCTGGGGCTCAGGAGGGGGCTGTTCTTAAGGTGGAAGCACCAAATTTTCAGTGTAGCTTTAGGTGACTCTCCTTAGAAGAACCACCGAGTTTGGTGAAGATTGGATGAGGGGGTTCAATTTTATGGGCCTCCAAAGAGGGTGCCCCCATCCATCCTCCATTGTTTCCAATGGAAGAAAAATGGGACCTCATAAAACTGGACCCCCTAACCCAAACTTAACCCAACTTGGGACTTCTTGTAAGGAGAGGCACTAGCAGCTACTTGGAAAATTTGATGTTTTTACCTTAAAAAACAGTCCCACCCCCAGAGCCCTGGAAAGAGTCTCCATGGGGTATAATGTAGCTGTTCCCTTTAAAAGTTAAAGGGGATGGCTCAATGTTAGTCCATGAAGATTCTTTTCAGAGCTCTGGGGGAGCTATTTTTCAAGGTAGAGGCACCAAATTTGCAGCATAGCTGCAGGTGACTCTCTTTAAATGAACCCCCACGTTTGGTGAAAATTGGGTCAGGGAGTCAAATTTTATGGGCCCCCAAATGGAGGAAAAATGAATGCCCATAAAATTGGACCCCCAGACCCAAATTTAATCAAACTTGGGGGTTCTTGTAAAAAGATGCACCAGCAGCTACACTGAAAATTTGGAGCCTCTACCTTGAAAAATATCCCCCCCATTGACTAACATGGAACTATTCCCTTTAAAAGTTAAAGAGAAAGGGTCCATGATGCCGGGTGGGAGGAGCTGAAAAGCTAGAAAAAAGCCAAAAATATCCACCTTTTTTCATATTTCAGCTTTTTGGGTTTGTTTAAACGGAGACTACTTTCAGTTCTGCATATCAATAAGCACACCCCTAGCTGTTTCCCCATGGCACATTTCCAGGGAGCTGCAAGTGAATAATATAATCCACATAAGGCAAGGCGGATTGAGTGGGTGTCTTCCACCTGATTTGATACCCTGTCCAAGCCTCTATTGCTGTTTCTTGAAACTTGAGGACTATTACTACTTCATATTTTATGGCTAGCTTCCAAATTACTTTGAAATAATTAGTATGCTGCAAATTTTACGTTGAACATGTTCAACAATTGAACTTCCCTTGTTCGACTGATGACCAGATGTGAATCAATCAATTGGTCTGTTCAGTTTCATATAAAGCAGCTCAAAAGCCTTCTGAACAGGTTTGCATAATTTTTATTTCAAAACTATGCAAGCGTGAAAAGCTGAAAGGTTACTAAGGAGTATTTAGGTGAACACCAAATGGTAGGATTTTTTAAAAAAATGTGTGTGTGTGTGTGTGTGTGTTCAATGCCATCAAGTCACCTCCAACATATAACGACCCTATGAATCAATGACCTTCAAAACATCCTATAATTAACAGCCTTGCCCAGGTCTTGCAAACTGAGGGTCGTGGCTTCTTTTATTAAGTCAATCCATCTCGTGTTGGGTGTTCCTCTTTTCCTGCTGCTTTCTACTTTTCCTAGCATTATTGTCTTTTCCAGTGACTCTTGTTTTCTCATAATGTGACCAAAGTACAATAGCCTCAGTTTAGCCACTTCTAGGAAGAGTTCAGGCTTGATTTGGTCTAGAACCCACTTATATGCCTAACCGAGCTTTAAATTTCCCTTTGATTTCTTGAATCTTGTGGAATAGATTTCCTGTTCTTCCTTTTTTGTTGTTGTTCTTTTCTATTTCTTTACACTGGTTATTATAATAGTTCTCTTTGTCTGCATAGAAATCACTGTAATGCTGCATTTAGACATCTAGTTCTATTGCTGTCACCTTTTACTGTTGCTTTTCATCTATCATTAGCAATTTTAAGAGTTCCATCAAGGCTTTTCGTTTCTTTCGGCTGCAGGACTTTTGGCTGCACATTCTTCCTTGTTTGTAATTCAAATCTGTTCTTTACATAGTCTTTGAACTCTTCAGGAATGTTGTTTAGATTGTGTTTTGGCACTACGAATGTTTTGGTGTTTTTCTTCAGCTTTATTCAAATTTTTGATATTGCCAATTGGTTCTGTACCACAAGCAGCTTCTGGTCTAGTTTTAGCAGAGAGAATACAGCTTCTCCATCTTCTTCTTCTGTTTACATAATTTATTTGATTTTTGTGCTGGCCATCATGTGACGTCCATGTATATAATCATCTGTTTGGTTGTCTGAAACATGTGTTCACAGTGAGCAACTTGCAATCTTCACAAAATTCTATGAGTTGCTCTCCTGCTTCACTTCACTCTCCTAGCCCAAATGTTCCAACAGTGTTGGATTCTGCTTTGTTTTCTACTTTTACATTTTTAAAATACAGAATTTATTTATGACTGATTTATATGTTTGTTGATTGATTGATTTAAATAATTGCAGGCCAAGTGGAGTAGCAGAATTCAACTGGGTTGTGTGAGAACGTACATGTGCGAAAGGCTGATTGTGCTGTAGTGCACTAGTAAGAAGAAATGCAGTGAAGCAACCTGCCAAACATCCATGAACCGGATGACAAACAGATGAGCACTCCATTGAAAAATTGCCTCCTTGTGCACCACTGGCACACAAGACATGAGCCAAACATGCAGGCGTTCAAGCATCCCTAGAAATAATATGTCAATTGCCCCCAGGATGGTATATCATCAGCTTCCTCTCCTTCCTGAAATAATGCTTGCTGAAATTTTCAGGCATTTCACCCACCGAGAGAAAAAAATAATATTTTTAATATGCACCGCTATACTCCTTCCTCATATCCCTTGCATTTTCTCCCAAGGCAAGATAATCCTGGATTTTTCAAATTAGTATTCTTGTTGGCAGTGATGTATATCTATTATTAGTGCATATGACAAAGTACACTGTGCTGTACAATAGCTTATGCTATAGTGTGTGAAGAGCCTTTAAGCTGCTACAAAACTCCTTGGTATTTTTTTTCACTGCAGAAAGCTAACATGGCTATACCACCACCACCCCTGACATTTGTCACCTGTTACATACAATAATTAGCAGATAATACAAATCCCACAATTTAGTGTTTCAGAACAAAAAAAATTGATATTTGCTTGTATTTATTTATTTAGCAGACCTTGATCGAGTGAGTACACTGAGTAGGGCAAGGCGAGTGTGCTCCACTGCTGCTCTAGGAATTTCTCCACCTACCACCCTCCCTTCATATTTAAAATTCCTCACAACTCCCAGCCATTGGCGAGTTTTTATGCTCGCCAGGCTGAATGTCCTTCCAACAGCTGAACTGAGCGGTCGGTTTGATAAATCCCATTTCCAGATAGGCTATGTGTCTGTGCATCAGGGGCAATTGTGACAACGGATCACCTTCTGTTATTCTGTGATCTATTTTATCAAGACATCATCTTTCTGCTGACTGTTGGGTGGTCCCATTTCTGCTGGGTGATGTTGACCCAGAAATAACCAAATGTGTCATGAAATATCTGAACAGTAGTTTCCTTAAAGGCACAACAAGGTTAAACTATTGTTAATTAGTGATATTATTATTATTATTATTGTAGTTACTGTTTTGCTTATAAAGTAACTCAATTTTTGGTTATTGTGATTTTAATTTTAATGTCTTTCAAGCATTTTAAGAATTTAAAGTCACTTCTGTTGTACATTTTAATAATCTATAATGTTAAAAGTATTTTATCCTATGCACATTGTGCTCAAGACCTCTGGTCAGATGAGCCTGAAATAAAAGGAAAGGATTTATTTGTTGTGAATGACGAAGGAAGACTCAACAAAAGCTGTTGGTTCAAAACAATGAAGGGGACAGTAGGTTGACAAGATGTGAAAATAGAAAATGGAGGAAGATCAAGTCTTGCATGACTGATAGCACCACAGAAGTTATGATCAGAGATGAAGGACAGGGCATAGTTGTGCACAACCCCGAAATTGGACACAAAATTCCATTTCTGCATAATGCATCAGGTAGAACCAATGGAAGGACTCAAAGGACAAGGATGATGAATTGATTGACTGACCAAGGAAAACGTTAGCAAATCTTTACCTTTGAATGAAGTATCACTGAGTACTTTCCATGTCTGCTTGAGCGCTCTCAAGATTTGCTGACTTCAGTGAGCGATGAGGTCACTGTATACTTTGGAAGATGACAAACTTATAGACTGGAAAAGGTATTAAGATGCAAATGATGGTTGTGTTTGTGGGAGAGAACCACATCGACTATGAAGGCAAAAAGGAAAAGGTAATAGAGTGTGGGAGAAAAAAGATATATAGAAGTTTGTATGTATCTGCACAAGAGTGTGTAAGTTAGAGAATAACATTGTAAAAATTGAAGCAATAAATCATACCTGAGACCTCCCTGGAGGTCTATAAATAGGAAACCCAAAGCATTTCCTTCTATTTATTTTATAAGTGCAATAAACTTTATCAGCTTTTAGTATTGGAAACTCCTGCAATATTGATGTGCTCTTTACTTTAGGAGTTATTCAGAGGTTGGCATCCAGAGGCTAATGAAAAAAAGGGAATTGGGGACAGAAAAAAGGGCGTATCCTTCTTCCCTGAGTAATAAAATCTACTGCCTTTCAAAACTGCATTCTGGGGTCTCCTGACAACAGTAGGCCTTGCGATTTATACTATCAAGATCTCTTTACTTCACCAAATATTCACTGGAAATCAGTTTTGTTGGGTGTTATTAACATGCACATTTATTTCAGTTCCCACAAAAAGGTATGTGCATATACAATGGATGCCATGCATAGGTGGTAGAGGGGAAATTCCCCAAGGCATTTTTTTCCAAATATTTGGCCAGAGCAAAGCTTGACAATGATTTGCAGATACTTTACCTCGGAACAATTGTTCAGTGAAACTGCAGCACAAGATGAGATTATTACAGAATAAAAAGTCCAGTTTCTGGTTGATGTCAGTAAGTAAAGACGAATCAACTAGTTTGAATAAATTAAGGACTCTTCCTTATTTATTTTGGTGCCTTAAACTGTCAGTCAGTAAAGCTGATTAGCCAGTTCTGCTTCCAACATGTCTTAAAATTCACCCCCAGGCTGTGCTTGAGTGAAAATGCAGTAATTACTTTGCTAGGACATCAGTAGGCATTTGTCTATGAAAAGTCACACAGCAATAAATTGGTTCTCTTTATCTTCTGCGACCTGATATAGCTGTTATTAGAAGTATTATTTACTATAGTTACAAACTGACCCAGATTTAGGCAAACACCTTTACATAAATGGAATTTCAGCACACTTAGCTTTGTGCCAGATTGTGACCTGTATCTATGGTTTTATCATGCATGCAAAAAAAAAGTCTATGTGTAGAACCGAAATTCACACAGAGTTTGACTACAATAACATCATTTCAATGTAAGACCATTGAGCGTTTAATGTCAATTGTGCAAGGTTGTGAGCCTGGATGAGGCAACAGGGTTAACATTAATTAGGTTGAAGTGAGCCCAATCTGCATGGACACAGAAGTTTGGGTAAGGCAAAATAACCCCTGAAACAGGATGGAGGGCAAATTAATGACTTGAATGCCCTTCTTGATTGAGTAAAAAAACAAGACAGAGGAGTTGGTTTGGTTAATGAAATGACTAACTGCTTGAGCTGGGCAGACACCTCTGGGGTATGTCAGAATATTGAGTGATGGTTCCAGTGTTAACAGACTTTTGTTATTGAGAACTGGGGGAGATTGCACTTGTTCTTCTTTCCTTACAGCAACACCCTCTTGAGAGCCAGCGTGGTGTAGTGGTTAAGAGTGGTGGTTTGGAGTGGTGGACTCTGATATGGAGAACCGGGTTTGATTCCCCACTCCTCCACATGAGCGACGGTCACTAATCTGGTGAATCGGGTTGGTTTCCCCACTCCTCCACATGAAGCCAGCTGGGTGACCTTGGGCAAGTCACACTCTCTCAGCCTCACCTACCTTATAGGGTGCTGTTGTGGGGAGGGGAAGGGAAGGTGATTGTAAGCCGGTTTGAGTCTCCCTTAAGCGGTAAAGAAAGTCGGCATATAAAAAACCAACTCTTCTTCTTCTCTTCTTCTTCATTCCTGGAAATGTCCAATGTCATGGCTGAACCCAAGTGCCTTTATGAGACTCCCCAAGTTTCAGATCCCCTATAATTTAGACAGTAAAAGGGGGTGCCTATTAAAACAACTAAGCCCAAAATGAGATGAGAACCCTATTGTCAAAGGGGTCTTGGCTGGAGGAGGGATTGGGGTCCTCACAAATCCCCAGTATCTCCAGCCAAAAAGATCAGATGGCTGGTGATATGAAAGACCTCCACCTAAGACCCTGGAGAGCCACTCCCAACCTGAGTAGACAATACATGACCTTGATGGACCAATGATCTGATTCAGTATAAGGGAGCTTTGTGTGTGTTCAGGTGTGATTCAGCCATCAATGACCCTAGCCTACAGAGGCTTACATGTAGGCAAGCATTCTGTAATGCTGACTACTTCTATCTGATCTCTTCGTCTTCCCCCCCACCCCCCACCCCAAAAAAAGAAAACTTGTACACTATCTTGGGGGAATACACACAGGAAAAGAGTTTCCTTTGAATTTCACTACAACTAAAATTCAAGATGACTGTGGAAGTTCCTTCTTATAAGGAATTCAGAGGGAACTCAAAAGAGGTCTGATGAGGGCCGAACTAGAAAAGTTGCTGTAAGTCATGATTCAGTCTCCCACTTTTCAAAATTTATTTTAAAAGCAGCTGCAGAGTGACCTGAATTTGATCATGACCAAAACAAGGGGAAGCTAACATTGTCCACATATACTATTTTTCAATTTAAGTGGTTTTCTTTGAAGCTGCTGTTTATCACAATAGGAGAAATATAGAGGTTCCTGTTTGCTCTTGTATTGAATAGCTTCAGGGAGGAAATGGGGAGAATGGCACAGAGGGAAAGGTTTTTAAGAGCTGGTGCTGGAGTGGACATACGTGCACACATACAGAGAGAGCAAGCAGGGGCAGTCTTTGGGATCCTGGGATCCTGGACAAAAGTCAAGGATGGGCCCCCTCACACTCCTTTATTCCCATCCAACCCGTTCTGAGTAAGAATAAAGAGCCCAATTTTCACAATGCATGTCCCTATAGTAGTTTATGAACATAAGAAAGGCCCTGCTGGATCAGACCAAGGCCCATCAAGTCCAGCCATCTGTTCACACAGTGGCCAATCAGGTGCTTCTAGGAAGCCCACAAACAAGAAAACTACAGCAGCACCCTCCTGCCTGTGTTCCATAGCACCTAATATAATAGGCATGCTCCTCTGATTCTGGAGAGAATAGGTATTCATCATGGCTAGTAGCCATGGATAGCCCTCTCCTCCATGAAAATGTCCACTCCCCTCTTAAAGCCTTCCAAGTTGGAACCCATCACCACATTTTGGGGCAGGGAGTTCCACAATTTAACTATGTGTTGTGTGAAAAAATACTTCCTTTTATCTGTTTTGAATCTATCACCCTCTAGCTTCAACAGATGACCTCGCATCCTAGTATTATGGGAGAGGGAGAAAAACTTCTCCCTGTCCACTCTCTCCAAACCATGCATAATTTTATAGACCTCTATCATGTCTCCCCTTAGCCGCCACCTTTCTAAGATAAACAGCCCTAAGTTTCTGTTTAGACTTACTGTATTTGCTACCACCCCTACTTTCACCCCTACTGGCTGTCCACTCCGCACACACCCCAGTGTGGGTTCCTGGAAAATTTCTCTGGCTGCCCCATAGGGTATGGTTGTCCATGAGAGGGAGAGAGAAATGCTTTTGCGATAAAATAGAAAGGAAGCAAGATCTGATTACCAAACTCCAACATCTCATCTAATTTAGCTCTTAAGAATCACAAAATTCTCCCATATCCCTCTGAGGTAATGAAACCTCATTCCCTTTTGAGTCCAAAGACAATCTGCCATTTTTTGGGGGAGAAGAGTTGCTTCCATTGAGTTCCTTCCAATGAGTTCATAGTGGAATGAATGAAGTTCCCAGTTTAGTTAGTCTCCCATCCAGGCACCAATCAGACCCACATGTGCTTAACTACTACAAGGTCACTGTTAGTGTGTTCTTCGAACATGCACAGGGACCAAATAGAGATTTGGGGGCTTGGAGTCATTACATCAGTCTATAACCTTTCAAACAGTAGAAGTGTTCCACCAGGATTCCACAAGCAGGCTCCCACATGAAGTTTTCCTTGCTGAATTGGGTAACATCTATGCAGACTGGGCGTTATACATCCAACCTACATCCAAGCGTTGCTATCCATCCAGATGCAAAGCATTGTGTGTGACAGTGCAGGGTGTGAATGCAAATGCAGATCCCTGGCCACATTTTGAAGTTACTAGTTATGCATGGGAGACTGTGTATTTGAACTACAAAATGGGAGCTATGGCTCAGTTGGCAGGGAATCTACTTTGCTTGCAGAAGGTTCAGTCCCTGGCATCTCCTTTTAAAAGGATCAGGTAGCAGGTAATAAGAAGGCTCTCTGCCTGATATTCTGGGTAGCTGCTGCCAGTCAGAGAAGACAATACTGACCTTGACAGACCAATGGTTTGACTCAGTATTTGGCACCTTCCTCTGTGTTCTATGATGAGGCCACTATCTATTTGTAGTGGCTGAAACATATTTATATTTGTAACCAATATTGTTGTTTATAAAGACGAAAACTGGTGCCTTCTCTTTTTGAGGCAATAAAGAATTAGCTGGATTTCATGAATAAATGTTTTATATCAACAGAAATCAGTCCCAATAAGTCACCAGCCACCTTGACATTCTCTCTATAGGTGGCACGTTATGGCCTAAATTTCATGAGCTGACCTGCGTAGAGATCAGGTGGGTGGGTGGTCCTGCTTCGCACGAGGGGTCTGGACTAGATGTCCTCTTCATTTACTGCAGCAAAAGGAACAATAGAAAAGACACCTCTAACAACCCCTACTTTATTGCATGCTGACTGCCTGAAGATACCCTTTTAGGCCATTGTGATTTTTAATTTCCGCATCAAAGGCACAATAGTCCTCAGAGAGATGCAATAATGTGCTTTCGATCTGTTATCTCAGAGCATCAAATGAGACCTCGCGTTGAGGAGTACAAGTCCTTAAAATGTGTTGGTGTTGGTGATTTTTTAAAAAGAGGCAGGTTGCTTATTGCCAACATTTCAACAGTGCATGGATTTGACCCCTGCTCAGAAAATGTTAGCCTTTACTTGTAAATTATCATGTACAGATTAAAATATAATCTATATATTCCAGACAAAAGCATTCTTTTAAAGCCAGTACCTTTTAGGATTGGGAACAGAAAATAAAGATGAAATATTGCTGGGAACATCACTGTGGTCGCTTCACACCACATTGTACAGGGTTATTAGAAAAAGGAATAAAGAAACAAAATTCCACTGTGGTGTAGTGGTTAAGAGTGACGGACTTTAATCTGGAGAACCAGGTTTTATCCCCCACTCCTCCACATGAAGCCTGCTAGGTGATCTTGGGCCAGTCATAGTTCTTTCCGAACTCTCTCAGCCCACCTACCTCACAAGGTGCTTGTTGTGGGGAGGGGAAGGGAAGATGATTGTAAGCCGCTTTGAGACTCCTTATGGTGGAGAAATATCTATGGAACCTGACTTCACAGAATGCCTATTAATTTACCTCCTGTTGGAGAACAGTCAAAATAGATACTTGCCATGCCATCAAGACTGCATAATTCCTAAAACTGAGAATTCTAGTTACATGAACCCCTTTGGATAATGTTGATCCCCCCAACCCACCTGCCCCTCTTTCCCCAATAAGTCTACCTCTCCTTCTTGCTGCTCTTCCTTCTCCCCTTTCCCTTCATATGCTAATAACTACTTAATGCAGACACATAAGAGGAGGATTTCGCTTTAAAACAGTGCTTATTTTTGATTGATTTATATGATTTCTGATTGATGTATTGATTTTTTATTTAAACACTTCCCTGCTCAGGGGAGCAGTGGTGCAGCTATGAGGGGGGAACAGAAGTTAATCCAGCTGTGTGAGCATGTGCAAAAAGTCAGTTGTGCTGTGTTTCAGTGTTAGGAAGGAACAGCATGAAGCAACCTGCCAAATAGTCATGCTCGAAGATCAGACAAATGGTTATCGCAAAATCGTCTCCCTGTTCACAACTCGCAAAGGACACATGCGCCAAACTGGCAGGTGTTCAAGCATCCTTAATCAAAATGAGAGTCCGCTTCTCTGGTGATGCCAAAGTTATAAAAAGTTGGACAATCCAGTGGCAAATCCTACACATCTGTGCACAAGCCACCACATGAGTTAACCTGCACAGATATGTGAGACCATAAGCATCATTATCCTTTACTAATGGCTTTTCCTTTTTTTTACTACTTGGGATTCTAGTAGGAGAGGAAAGCATTCTGTGAATGTGCTGAAGCTACGATTTTGGACCACAGGGGAGTTGGGAAATGATGCAAAGGATGGTGAGCATTCTGACTAGAAGCTTGATGAGATCTGATTTTCAATTAAGAAGGTAGCTGGAGAGTGAGATACAGTGCCTCTCTAACTGCCATGACATGAAAGGTGGTTTAAGTACAATTTCTTCCAGCTCACTCTAAGAAATGCCTGATTTACCAGTGCTAGACAGGGAGCTGAATGGGGTTGGCAACTATTTTTTAACTTGGACTCAGCAAGGGCTGAAGGATCATCAAGACTGGCTCCAACCACTGATTCGTTTCCATGTGAGCTGATACCCAGGATCAGTTCAGGCACTTACCTGGCCAGCAATCCTCTTCACGTGCCGAAGTAGACAAAGGCCTCTGCCCTTGATTCTGTACATGGGCTGCATCAGCAGCACATTGCTGGGAAATATATTATCGTTGTGCAGCTATACCAATAATTCACTCCCTGGATTGTCTGATCCACACAGGAAAATCCAGTTGCAAATGAATGCTAAAAGTCAATAATAGTGGTATAACTAACAATGTGTGGATACAACCCTAACTTAATGAATGTGACAGAGGCCTGTAAACCTGCACATCATAGTCAACTCCTCCAAGAAGGGGAGGAAAATGGCATGGGCTGTGCTTATATAAGTGTTAGCCTCCATACACAGCATACATTTGACATGTTACAATATCAGGATAATCATCATCTTTATTGCCAACCCAGGACCAGTCTGGAGAACCCTTCAGTCAAAATTACTAAGACACCATTATTAACCTTTAAACTTTTATTAACATTTATAAACATTGATACTATAACTTTTGGAATGAGAATGAATTAACTTTATTTGGAAAATAAGCGGCCACAGCTTAATGGCAACAGCTACAATAGCTTTGGCACAGCATGGGGGCAGAATCAGATACATCAGCCAACCCCAATGCGGCAGGATGTATTAACCCACCCACAGCGGGGAAGGGACGGTGCTATATGGGGAAAAGACCAGAACGTTCACCACTCGTCTTCCCCACACCACTTAGAGAATAGGCTACCTGACCATCAATCTGGTCCTAACCTATTTTGCCTCTTACCCCCAAACCCCTTTTTGGGGTCCCCTGTCCTGAGGAAAGGGGCATGCAAGCCACTTTCCCCAGCAAACTGATTCCTGCTCTCATGCCCGACCACCTAAGCTGTGACGAAGGAACCACCATTATCTGGAACTTAAAGTGGGATGGGTGGGACAAAGCCAACGACGGACTGAGCCTCCGCCCCGGCGCTCTGCTTGCCAGGGAAGGGGGGGAGGATCAGAGTGCGCACCTCTGCCTCCGAGCCCCCGCCCCAAGCCCAACCCACACGCACCCTAAACGGAGCCTCCTGGCTCACATGGCCCCAGCACGAGGCAGCCTCGTGCTTCCACCTTCCCGTCCTCACACGGGCCTCCGCCCGCTTGACTTTCATTTCTCCCGGTCCGGCCGGCAAATGAGGCTCCCAGCTAACCCGGAACCATCGCTTATACAGTTAACAGACCTTTCAGCAATACAGTCATTACTACTAACGATAGTACTTGTACATGTCTGGTTACCAGCTTTCATTCAGCATCCAAGATTTTAATGGCTACACATTATGGTATGTGTTTGTTGAATTTGGCCCAATTTACACATTACCGAGCCCTGGTGTTTGTTGAGGGATGGCACAAGGACTTTGGGAGTTTTGTGCCTCCTAGGTTCATACTGCCCTTTTTCTCCTCACAACTGGGGCACAGAGACCAAAGTGGCTGCAGCCTTACCCTCTGTGCTGTTTTCTCTTCCTTGATAGTTCCTGTGAAACTGTTATTGGCTGCATTGTAAAAGTGATGTGCAACCATGTGAGTAATGTGATTTCACAAATGGAGCCAATAACAGCACTTTCAGGGGTGGGGAGGGGAAAAGGAGGGAGGGAAACCATGCAAAGGGGAAGGCTGCAGCTGCTCCTCCTGCCTTTGCACCTTGGCCATGGGGAGAAAAAGGCTAGTATAGGAGGCACAAAAACTCCCACTGGATGCCTGATTTAAATTACTCATGTCATCACACAACAAACACGAGGGCTTTGTAACCTGTAAATTGGTCCATGTCAGGAGGAGTGATGAAGATGGTACCTTGGCAAGTGTATGAACCAGGCCATAAAGGGTTTGGTGACCCCATCTGCAGAGCAAAAAGAAAGATTTTCAAAGAACCTTCTCTTTATCAAACACCTCAGCTTTTTAGTCTCATGGGAAAACCAACAGGCAGGCAAACAGGCGCACTCAGCTGAGGCACATAATGGGAAACGGGGAAAAGTGTCTCTGTGTGTTCATAACAACACTGGATTCATGTAAGGCAGAAGGCGATGGAACAGTAGCATTAGATCTAAGGCTATATCCCTGTTCCACGGGTTCAATAGAGTACCTCCCACATATTAGTATGAAATTCCAAGGAGAAGGTGGATTTCAACAGCTATGCCTATACCAGATCTGAACCCACAGAAAAGTCACTGTCCTCGCTTTCCTTCCTCCTCCATCCCTCAAGAAAGCTTTGCTCTGAGTACAGTTCTATTTCTATGGAATACAGACAGGGCATAAGCAGGTATGCTACCCAGACAGACTAAGTTCGTCGCTTCCTTTCCTCACAAGAAATGCTCCATGCTCCCCCAGCCCTCCGAGTCTCCGATGAGATGCCAAAGGCGTCTCCTAATTAAAGTGTGTGCAATTCCCTCCTGGCACTGTGGCGCCAATGCTCAATACTGTCCCACCCCGCTCCCCTCCTCCCGAGACAGCCTTGGCAGGTTCAGACACCTTGCAGCTTCTTCTGTGGCAGACCTTCCCAGGTTCGGTTCAACACCTTTGTGGTTTGTGTTTTTGCCTGTGTTAATTTTCCCTTCAAAGCTGCAGGCAAGGAAAGCCGGTGTGAAACAGAGGAGGTCGTTCTGCAGATGACGTGAAGGTGTCCTAGAGGAACGTAAAAACAGGGAGGAGGAAGAAGAAGAGTTGGTTTTTATATGCCGACTTTCTCTACCACTTAAGGAAGAATCAAACCAGCTTCCCTTCCCCTCCCCACAACAGACACCCTGTGAGGTAAGTGGGGCTGAAAGTGTCTAGCCCAAGGTCACCCAGCTGGCTTCATGTGGGGAAACCAACCCAGTTCACCAGATTAGTATCCGCAGCTCATGTGGAGGAGTGGGGAATCAAACCTGGTTCTCCAGATCAGAGTCCACCGCTCCAAACCACCGCTCTTAACCACTACAACACACTGGAAAGCTGCTTGGAGAGGGAGTAGGAGTACCAACATATACCAAGTGCAGGATTTGCATGACACAGAGGAGCATCTTTCTATCTGACTTGTGTTCATCACTCATGGTAACTAAGTGCACTGCAGCACATGCACACACACACCTCTATGCATCCTGCTCACTACACTTCTTATAAGTCTGCATCACTACCAAAAAGGTATCAAGCCCATACAACATGGCTACATAAAAACACAGCCATTTGTGCACTTTGTTCAGAGTTCACATTAGTGCTGACAGGGCCACGCTTTCTAAATGGCTTCCCTTTCTCTAGAAATTTTGCAACCACCTTACAAAGCTTTACTCTTAACTGTAATTGAAACTAACACACACAAGCACTAATTCTTGGCATTGCTCAGTCTGATGGTAGCTGAAGGCCTTTAAAGCAGTGTAGAGTAGCTTGAAACAAAGATGAAAGCCTGTATTGGTGAGGGTGTTAGTCTAGGGCTACCAGGACCTGGGTTCAAATCCCCATTCAGTGGTGAAGCTCACTGAGTGACCTTGGGCCAGCCATTTTCTCTCAATCTAACCTACCTCATAGGGCTGTTGCGAGGATTGCAAGGAAGAGGCAAGACTAATGTATCCAGCCTTGAGCTTCTTGGAGAAAGGGCAGGGCAAAAAAATATGAAAGATGACTGATAAGATTGGTACTGCTTCTTGGAAAATCTGCAGGGCAACTTGTTCATCTCTCTCCCTTATCAGGGGCTCTGGGAGTCTTGAACCCCTCTGATCTAGTCAGTTGACTGATATAATATCGCCCTACAGGCTTCTGCATATTTACAGCATGGTGTAGCGTTTAAGAGCAGCAGACTCTAATCTGGTGAACTGGGTTTGTTTCCCCACTCCTACACATGAAGCCTGCTGGGTGACCTTGGGCTAGTCACAGTTCTCTCCGAACTCTCTCAGCCCCACCTACCTTGCAAGATGTCTGTTGTGGGGAGGGGAAAGGAAGGCATTTGTAAGCTGCTTTGAGACTCCTTAAAGGCAGAGAAAAATGGAGTATAAAAGCTGACTTCTTCTACAAATGTTGCTGTCACCTCTTTCCCTTCCTTGCCTCTAGAGCAATCCCTAGTTTGAGCTAGATTGGTACAAACAAGGCAACAACAGTGCCAGGATAATTTGGCTGTTAAAAAGGCATCAGCTCAATACACATCTCCACTCCAGCCAATGAAACTCTCCGACTGGTTGAAAGCAATGTATATTACCATGCTGTTAAACTTACAGTGACTTCAGCTACAAATCCCATTTCTTTACTACAGGACTATTCACGAAGCTGTAAAATACCCATAAGATCCCCGTTTAGGTATAAAGTCAAATACTGAAAAAATGATTTCTGCTTCACTTTCAAAACCCTTTAGTGAACAAAATGGGAGGGAAATGCACAGAGAAAGAAAAAAATAATAATCCCCTCGCATAATATCATGCACAGACTGTTCCCATGGGCAGAGATAATAAGCAGTCAAAGCAGTCATGGAAGAGAGTGGAAAGAATCTAGAGTATATTGTAAGGTTTCACTAACAGTGAGGCACGCTGAAAGGGAAAGGAACATGGTTCAATTATGTGAGAAGCATATATTCATCAGGCTTCACAGTTTCGGCATGCTGCAATATGCACCCTCATTCACAGCTCCATTTGAAATGCTGACTGGTGAAATACTATTAGATCTGAACCAAATGTACTCATCCTGTCATCCAAATTTGGGGATTTGTTCAGCAGTCAGACTGAACTGTTCATCTGTGTGTGCCTGCATTTTGAATAATATGGGCAACACATCAATGATGTTATTACATAATGACAGTACAACACGGCAGGGCAAACAGTGCACCATTTGCTGCCTCAACCCACAGGATTTATGTGCTGGTGCTCATAATGACATAAAACATCAGCAAACAACATTTACTGCATCTTACCATTGGCTGCATAGACCCACTGGATTGCATTTATTGACGTAATGAAGTAATGCACCACCATGCGACGTCACGTTTCCTACTTCTAGCCTTGTTACATTGCATACACTCATGTTAGTTCTTGGACAGATGATTTTCATGATTAGATGTCAGCAGTGGATGGAAAACTGACCCTACCATGGGAAGTGTTGCATTAAATGGAGACCAAAAAATGTTGACATGAAAATTGGTTTCTCAAAAAAGGGTGATCTTTCTCAGTGAATTGTTTTGTTTTCCAGCCCAGCAGCCAAACATGTAAATATTCAACACAGCACTAGCAGATGATGTGTGCATTCCTTGCTTCTGAGATGTTATGGAGAGACATCAAGAACACATGAAGTACATGCTTTATTCTGAATCAGACCATTGGTCCCTCAAAGTCAGTTTTGTCCATGCAGACTGACAGTGGCTCTCCAGGGTCTCAGGTAGAAGTCTTTCATATTGCTTACTGGTCCTTTTAGCTGGCGACGCCGGGGATTGAACCTGGAACCTTCTGCATGCCAAGTAGATGCTGTACCATTGAGCCACAGCCCCTCCCCTAACATAACAGTATTATAAGGAACAAGTGGGGAGCCGTGGGGGAATCTCATCCCCCCCTGCTGGTCAACCTCTTGTCAGGCAGCTTGCCACTCCACCCTCCCCTCAACTACCGAGACGGGGAATTTGCTTGGCTGCCCTCCTCCCCACCTGACTGCCCATCTCCCTCCCTGGGTGCAGCAGTGGAGAGGGGTGGCAGAGGCTCCCTCTCCCCCTCGCCCACTCACCTGTCTCGAGCACTGCTACCTCAGGAGCAGTTTCAGTGCAGGGGGCAGTGGTTCGTTAGAGTATTGACTAGGAGATCTGACCTTAAATCCCCTCTCTCAATCACTCTCTCATCCTAACCTATGTCACAAGATTATTACGAAGATAAAAGGGAGGGAGGGCAGCAAACATTGACCCGTACATTGTCCTGGGCTTTTTGGAGAAGGGGTAGGTTAGAACTACAATAAATAACTCACAAACTTTATATAGAATGTGGAGGAGGCGGAGGAGGAGGAGAAGAAGAAGAGGAAGAAGAAGAAGAATAGGAGGAGGAGGAGGAGGAAGAAGAAGAAGAGTCATGAGCAAGATGCTGATTTTTGATGGGCTATCCATGAGCAAAATGAGCATGTTCAGCAGATTGCTTTTCTAATGTATTCAAACATAACAGTACGGTGCACTTGGCAGCATTTCTTGCATGCACATTTTTGCCATGGTGGGCAATAAATGAAGTAAATAAAATAAAATGGATTTGTATTTTCCCCCACCCCACAGACAGAAAGCTGTCATCACTGTGTACCTCTCTACAGCCAACTGTTTAAATAAAGAGAGAGAAAAGCAGTCATTCCAGTTGTAAACCAGTAACCAGTCATAAATGCAGTCTATTTTTCAAAAAATCTTATCATTTGGTGTTTATATGTTAATGGCTGATCTGTTTGGATTGGTAATACTTCACACAAGTATTTTCCAAAGCCCAAGGGGAGTTGTAGCTTTCACACATCAGAGTATAGGATGGTAGTCTATGGTGATGTTTATCATATGTACCACTTTCCTTTTACTATTTTGTCTTCTACCATTGCAGCCCACTTTCTGCATTATGGCACTGGTCGCAAATTAGGCAGTTTTTGTTGGTATTTGAGTCCTATTGCATTGTTTATTGGCAGTCCTTGCTGCATGACTGAATTGTTTTTTAAAACTTTGTAATCCATCTTGAGTCTCAGCAAGAAAGGTAGGCTATAAATGAAATAAATAAAATAATTTGGTTCCACCCATTAGGAATTGCCTACTTATGCAATGTTCTACCTTCAAATAGTGGTTAAAGCACATAAAAGATTATTCATAAATCCAGATTTCCATGATTTTCCATTCCATATATAGTTTGACCCATTTTTATTTAAGGCAAACAGAAGGTTTTAGAAACCAGAATCTGTGTCCAGTGAAACTAAGCATGTGTAAATGGGCATATTTGGGTTTCTGTGTGTTGTGGTCCTGAAAGCAGCAATTAAGGCCAAAGCTGCCGAAATGTAATATGAGTGTGCAAATCAATGTGATTGCCACAAAAGGAAGAGGTCAGGCATAGACTTTGTTGAGGGGCATCCTTCTTTTGAGACCTCACCCCATGGGATTGGAAAAGGCAGGAGTTTGCTTCTGAGAAGGGCAAAGGGCAAACAAGGAGCGAGAAGAGGAAAATAAATAAATAAATGAGGAGATCAAACCCTAATAGAAGCCATACCAAAAAAGGCCAAAAGTTCTTCTTTCATTTGTATATTCTTCAATTATCTATGACATGATCTGACCTTCTTCCTCTGACCCGACAACCTTGCACAGTCATGGGGAATCAGCCATTCCAAGCAGTGATATGAGCACATGGGACTCTCTGAGGTTTATGCTCGTGTTCGTCAGATTCCTACAGAATAATTCGAGGTTATGTTCTGAAAACATCCTTGTCTTTTTAAAAATGATGAAAATCTCAAAATATATGCAAAGCAGTACTTTTATTAACATACGTGATGTTTTTTAAAAACACGAGAGTGTTCTCTCTATTAGCATAGAATTATTCTTACCATCACAATCTTGAGTATTTCACAAGTTCTCCTGAAATGCCTTCTGCTCTGAAATTATTAGGTTGTTTTATTCATGTTTGCCCTGAGATCCTACTGTTGAAACAATTGGAACAGTCATTGCTTCTCATCGACAGATAGGTGAAAATGGAGGCAGTAAGTGTAGTAGTTATGCTGATCAACTTGCATTTTTCTTGTAGCTGCCCCATCATGATCAAACAGAGCAGATGGGACCAACTGACCAAACCCTTATTAACCATGGAGTTAAATCTGATCAGAGGTGCTTGTAAATAAAAGGCTGGCTCAGCTGTATTTCCTTGAGGTCTCAGGAGAGAGAGCAGGGATACAGACAAGAAATGGATGATTTGCCTCCCTCCAAGACATCTTCCAATTTACAATTCTATTTGAGAAGAGGTGGAAAGGGTAGCCACATTGCTTTAAAGGGGTCAGCAAGTACCGAGGCACCAACATCAGGGAAAGGAAAAGTGGGTTCATGTTGAGGAGGGGGAGACGAGTAAGCACTATCCTTTATCATTGCCCCAGGGATATGGAGGAGATCACATCTCTGATCTGATTACTGGCAAGTCTTGGAGAATGGCAGAGCACTGGGTGTTTGAGGTAAGTTCCATTTACTCATCCCTTGAAACCTGCTGCTGCTAAGTGTGCACATTTTTAAAAATGAGACAATTGTGGTCAAAGTCTCACGCAAGGAAACTGGCAGATCATCTGTTCTGTGTTCAGAATACAGCTTTTAATTCTTCGTATACACATGACACATGTGTTCATGTGCTACTTGGATATGGAACATTTAAATAATCGGCTCTCCCAAAAGATTCAGGAAACGGAAGGAGAATATGAATTCTTTTTTTCTTGGTTCCACCAATGTGTTCCCATGGTCAATGTACAGCGAAATTTGTAGGACTGGGAGTTACAGATCTTGACATTTCTGATAAACGAGTATGCTATTGTATTGGGTTATGGAAGAAGGATGCAGCACAGTGTGACATCTTTCTGCTGCATTTCTTCCAGCCCATTTGACAGTTATTGAAACAGCTAGAGGACAATGAACATGAACCAAAGCGACCAAAGAAAATTACAATGGTGTAATGTGACAGATAAGCCAAGAAAATAAGAGGTAAGACTTGTGAGAGATAAAGGCAAAACATATATTTATTCAGCTGTCAGAATATAATGCATGCTCAGCTGTATTCAGGTTCTCCAGTTGCACGGTTTCTGGGGTTTGGCAAGATGTGAAAAGAGGGAATCCTCAGCCATCACTAGGTTTCCTGCTTCTTGCTGTTCAATCAAGATCAGCGGCATTGCATGACTGTGGAACTCCATCACACTAGCAGCCTTTCAATGATAAGCACAGCTAGAATAACAGAATTATAAGGCTGTGTCATGGGCCCTGCCTTCGGAGCTGAGGACCCAGAGGACTCTGAAGCTGAAGTGGAGGAACAGGTTGTCTCTGGGCCTTCAGTACCTCCATTGCAGTCAGTAGTACAGGAGCCTGAAACAACTCAGCAGGAACCACAGCTAGGCAGAGAGATGGAACAACGGCAGACAGAAGCTACTCGTCCCCCAACCCCTGCAGTGGAAGCTGAGAATGGCAGCCCTCCAAGCTCACCTGAACCTGATAGGCATATCAGGACTCGCCAGCATATAGTTTTGCAGGGTAGGCGAAGGAGTGCTCACCTGGAAAGCCTAAGCAGACAGAGAACTGGTGCTGAGTCGTTGCAGGATGAAGCCTAGCTTGGAAGTACACTGACTGATAAAGGCAGTGCAGGCACACTTTCACTTTGCGGAAGCAACCGTGCAATTTCCTTGCCTTCTTGCTACTGCTATGATTGATCTTTCCGGCCATTGACTCTTGCCTGTTTTGACAACGCCTCTGGATACTGACCTTGAGAGATAACAGAATCTTCGTTGCCTGCTCCGAAAGGGGCTAGATAACCCCCGCACGTCTGAGGACTGCGGGCACCGCCCAGCCCTTGGCCTACGCCGGCACAGGCTGAAAGGGTACCATAGATCACTGAATATATACATCCACCTTAGATCCCCCAAACTGGCTATCATATCTGAAGTATTCACTATCAACTGCTTATTCATTCTTTCCTTAAAAACCTATGCCAAAAAAGGTGTCATGATGATCTCTGTGAGAAGCTGCTCTTCTTACATTTTCTGTGTTTAATGTAAATCTAGCCTCCTATGCTTTAATCCAGTTGCTAGTATCATTCCCAGTGTACCCTTTTTCAATGTATTTGTTTTATAAGGGCCAAACCGCACACGTGGATTTTGAAGAAGTTGGATCCGGGTTTCTCGGACCCAACTCAGGTTCCCCGCAGCCACACAGCAGCTGCAGGGAATGGCTTTTGAAAAATAAAGGAGAGCCCAAACAGGTTTGGGATGTCACCATGGGAGGAGGAAGGGCATCTGCCTCCCCACTCCAGTCACTTTCTTGTGCAGAAACAGCACTGGGTGGAGTTATTTCCCCATTTTTGCTGCTTCCCATTCACAGAATACTGCACATAGGGCAGCAAAAATGGAGAAATAACTCCCACTCCCAGCACTATTCCTGCACTGAAAAATGGCTTGGGGAGGAGGCAGGAGCCTTTCCTCTGCCTGTGGTGGCGTTCTGAGTTTGTTTGGCCTCTCCCTTATTTTTTTTAAGCCATTCACTGCAGTGCTATGTGGCTGTGGGGAACCCGAGTTGGCTCCAAGGAACCCAAACCTAACTTGTTAAAAACCCAAATGTGTAGTTTGGCCCTAACTCTGCCTTATACACAATGTGAAGTCCAGGCTAAAGGTTCTTTTGCATTCATTTCCATCTTTCTCAACACAGGCTTAATTAATTATGAACCAATGGGGGGGGGAATGCTTTCAAGTAATTTGTTTGGATATTTGCAAAACATTACAAGAAACAAAAATAACTATTTTTAAATGGCTTGATATTCTGAGGCAACTTGATATTCTGAGGCAAAACGATGCAGTAATAGGGAGAGTGCTTCTTGATTTTCTGACTTCCATACAACTACAAAAGATACCAAGTATCCTATCTGAGAAAAGGATATTAATGACCAGAGGAGGGCAACAAAGATGGTGAGAGGTCTGGAGACCAAGTGCTATGAGGAAAGGTTGAAGGAGTTGGGTATGTTTAGCCTGAAGAGGAGACGACTGAGAGGGGATATGATAACCATCTTCAAGTACTCGAAGGGCTGTCATATAGAGGACGGTGCCGAGTTATTTTCTGTTGCCCCAGAAAGTTGGACCAGAACCAATGGGTTGAAATTAAATCAAAAGAGTTTCCGTCTAGACATTAGGAAGAATTTTCTAACAGTTCGAGCGGTTCCTCAGTAGAACAGGCTTCCTCGGGAGGTGGTAAGCTCTCCTTCCCTGGAGGTTTTTAAGAAGAGGTTAGATGGCCATCTGTTAGCAATGCTGATTCTATGACCTTAAGCAGATTATGAGAGGGAGGGCAACTTGGCCATCTTCTGGGCATGGAGTAGGGGTCACTGGGGGTGTGGGGGAAAGGTAGTTTTGAATTTCCTGCATTGTGAAGGGGGTTGGACTAGATGACCCTGGTGGTCCCTTCCGATTCTATGATTCTAATCCCAAAACCATCATGTTAGGGCAATTTGAATGTCCCATACCAAGGAAGTGAAAAACTCAATGGTGTCAATGGCACTCTGATAACTTTAATGGCACACTGAATACCTCAGGAAGTAAAAGAAATTTACAGTTACACAAAATCCAGGTACAAGAGGCAGCAGATGGTAATGGTCCAATGGGAGAATCATAATAGTATGCATCCTTTATAGTGTGTTTTTGTGTGTATGAAGGACAGAGAGAATTAGAGTTGGGGAGGGAAGAGGAATGACATATGAGCAGGACAGGGGGAAATGATTACTAGGATTATTCAAACTGCACTCAGTGTTTCTGCTAAATGACTAATGCTAATGTGAGAGAGGGATCGTGATCCAATGAGATCATGAGATATAATAAAGTGCTGAGAGGGGTCTTGGGAAAAGGCATATTGGAGAATAAAAAAAGCAGCATGCTAATCAGTTGCTGAGGCAGGATAACACAAAGTAACATGGGGTGTCTGAAGATTCCATTGTCGACAAAACAGTTATTGATGGTGGTCTCATCTTCTTGGCAAAGCAAAGAAATGCCATATATGCTTCCTTCTCTGAGAGATACAAGTGGCAGCAAGCACATTTTTCTCCAGTTGCCACAAAATTCCAAAATAAAACTGGAATTCCATGTTTTCTAGTCCCGACCCATTTTCAAATAGATTCTAGACACTAGTCTGAAAGGGATCTGGACTGGCCTTATATTAAGTGCTATAGAAAAGTGAATGAATAACATCCGAATAATAAACAAAGCCAGTTCTACAATCACTGGTAAAACCCAGTCCCCTGTCTCCAGGTGAAGTCCTACATTTGTTATTGTATTTTTGTCAGATTGACTTGTCTGCACATATTTTAACCATCATGCGTATTATGCAAGTTGTGCTTCAGGACCTATCATATATTTAAGAAGAAGAAGATATTGTTTCAGCAGTTTCTAATTTAAAAAAAAATCAACCTAAACACAGTTGGAGAAAATTTCACTAGAGTGGCCTTCCCACCTCACTCTTGCAGCTGCTCAGAACTGGGAATCTCCTATTGGATCCATTCACATTCCAAACCCCACAATATCCATGGGTCTCCTGAAGTGGAAGGTGGGTTTGAGCAGAAATCTGGGATAGGAGGATGCAGCTGCTGAGCTCTGAATCTTGGCAGGATCTGCTGCATGGAGGGTATCAGTACCTTCAATTCATTTGCATCTCCCCCTCCCTGTGTTAACAATACACATATGCATGTTGAAATAAACAGACCAAAAATCCCCGACTTGGTATCCTTGTATAGATATGGTTGAATTAAGATTCTTTTTTGGTCAGTATTTTAACAATGCACACAACTGCATGCATGTACACATTTGTAAAACACCACACAAAAAGAACCTTGATGTACTCGTATGTATGGTCCATCAATATGGGGAGGGGCTGTGGCTCAGTGGTAGAGCATCTGCTTAGCATGCAGAAAGTCCCAGGATCAATCCCCGGCATCTCCAGTTAAAGAACTAGGTGAGTAGGTGATGTGAAAGGCTTCTTCCTGAGACCCTGGAGAGCCACTGCCAGTCTGAGTAGACAATACTGATTTTATTGTCGAAGGCTTTCACGATCAGAGTTCATTGGTTCTTGTAGGTTATCCGGGCTGTGTGACCGTGGTCTTGGTATTCTTTCCTGACGTTTCACCAGCAGCTGTGGCAGGCATCTTCAGAGGAGTAACACTGAAGGACAGTGTCTCTCAGTGTCAAGTGTGTAGGAGAGTAATATATAGTCAGAAAGGGGTTGGGTTTGAGCTGAGTCATTGTCCTGCAAAAAGTATCAAAGGTAACGTGCTAATCATTGTCCTGTAAGTATCAAGATAATGTGCTAATGAGGGTGTGGTATGTTAATATGGAACCATTGTATCCTGAAGTGATCTGTTAACATGTGGAATCCATGGCTATTGTGGACTGTAGTCTTTGTTAGTCTGGAGGTTTTCATGACAGGAAGCCAAGCCTTATTCATTCTTAAACTCTCTTCTTTTCTGTTAAAGTTGTGCTGATGTTTATGAATTTCAATGGCTTCTCTGTGCAATCTGACAAAATAGTTGGTAGAATTGTCCAGTCTTTCAGTGTCTTGGAATAAGACCCTGTGTCCTGTTTGGGTCAGTCCATATTCAGCCACTGCTGATTTCTCAGGTTGGCCAAGTCTGCAGTATCTTTCATGTTCTTTTATGTTCATGACACTGAAAGAACCAATACTGATTTTGATGGACCAAGGGTCTGATTCAGTATAAGTCAGCTTCATGTGTTCAATACTGCTCTTTTTGCAATGTTTTATCAATGTGCCTCTGCATATTGTTGATGTGGGAGGAGAAACATGCAAATAAATAAAAGGTACTGGAAGCTTTGACAGACTTGGCTTGCTCCGATTCCAGAATTCATATTAGAAATTCTTGTTAAACTACTTGATAGAAATTTGAGAACAATAAAGTACAGAACAGGGTAAATCCATTCATTCCTAAATTTTACCCACAGAAGTGACTGGTCAGCACTTCACCTTCTAACCCAACTTGATTAATACAGTGGGCAGCGAAAGACACCTCTAACTACTGCTGGTTCATTCTTAAGGAAGCTTATCCCACAGCTGATGGATAATGAAGCACAAATCTGGCTCCAGGGCATCCTCACTGCTAAATCTCTTTGTTTCAATAATGTCTAGGTGATCAAAGAGAACAGTGTGATAAAGGGCTGCCACCCTTCCCTCTGCTTTTGAGCAAAGCAGTTGCACATCCAGTTGCTGGTTGTATAAGTCAAACAAGGTCTAACAACATACAATTGAATACACCAACAGGATTTGCCTACAAAAATAAAGTCCTCAAAAACCATCAAAACTCAAACCTTTAGCAAATGGTCTGTCAAATACTTTGGCCTCGCATGCCTTCTGAAAGCCAGGAGTGATGGAGAAGTCCATTCTGAAAGGTGGAATCAATAACAGGAAAAGCTCTCAAGTGGGTAGTAAAGGAGCATGCTAACTTCTGAAAAAACACTACAAGAAGGTTGGTGCATAGGTTCATATGGTAGTCACGCAGCTCTCAGGCCATGAAGAGTAGAAGTGATTACACGAGTCTTTCCTGCCAGATTGTTATATTTCCTCTTTGTCAGGCAAAGACTAGTTGGGAAAAATCCCCACAACTGGCCTTGCCACATAACTATGGTATTCACACATGTACTTCAGCAGCGTAGAATTACATCACAGCTCAAGTCACTCCATGTAGTTCAGAGAGGTGCGGTTTGAAGAACACTTCTTACCTCTGCATCTAAAACACAGGGGGGAAATGACATCACCCATGTATTACTTTTGCTGTATTTAGTGATGTGCAATATCACAAATTTAATCTGAGGGCCATATGAAATGATCATAACTTTACACTTCACATAAGACACACACACACCCCGTGCATTTAGATGGGTAGATCTGGAAGAGTTAGCATGTTTTGTAAAGAAATGTTGATAAGACCATGAGATCAAGAGGAGAGAAACAAATTATTGGGATTCTCTTTGGAAAGGGAGATTTATAAAAGAATAAAGGGCAAGAGAGAAGAACATCCAATTAATACTCAATGAAAAATGGAATAATTCATATTCATTACTCAATATACCAACCGTAGAATAGAAAGGCACAAATGGTTAATCTTAAAAACTAAAAAAACTAAAAAATAATAAGCAGTAATAATTTTCAATAATTAATAAGGTAGAGATATTATATAAAACATACATTAAAAAAATGTCACTGATAATTCATTAAGCCAGAACTGCTAGAGACTAGGCTAGATTGTTTCATCTTTAACATGATGAACTATTGCTCAGTTTTTCCACTGGCAAAACGCTCCTTTTCTACATTTTTTTTCTGAAGAAAACTCAAGCAGGGTTCAAATGAAAGACTGCTTGTGAGTTCATATCATTCTCCATATTTTTTTTAAAATGTACCTGGAGAGGTTGACAAAAGCACAAATGTCAAGAGGTTATCCCGTCTCTTCCCTGGCAATTTTGTGCACAAATTACTCTCTTGAATTCCACTTGTGTTTCCTTAGAAGCCATTAATGAAATCTTTCTTCTGCAAGATATGCCAAATGAGCTCTCTCACATAGTGTGGTATTCCCAGTTAGGACAGGCCATCCATCATAAGTCCTCCCCCCTACCCATCAGATACCAGGCACCAGTCAAGCTCCTCCTTTCAGCCAATGAAATGCTGACTTTTAAAATGGAACTTTTCCTATGCCATCATTCCAAGGAATGCAATGAGAGAGGCTTGAGTCTGTGTGGATGCTGAACAGCCTTTGTACAATGTACACTGCTAAGATACAGAGTCTACTGTATGATGCTTGGGCACGTAAGCTAGCAAAGAACAGGTTTTGCACCCCAGGACTGGAGCTACGATTAAAGAATATGCTCATAAATACGTATTATTGATAAAGTGCTTCCAAAATCTATGCCTGGTACAAACGATAAAGACATGCACATGAGACGGCAAAGGTGACTGTTTAGGACAATGAAGATCCAAGCAGACTGTGAAGAGCTCCAAAATAATTTCTCCCAACTAGAAGAACGGGTAATAAAATTACAAACGAAGTTCAGTACAGATCTATGTTAAGTGATGAACACGAGAGGCCAATACACACACACACACAAACAAACACTTGATGGGGTCTGAAATCCTTAATCATGAAAGAGATTGTGTAGTATGGTGGCAGGGGTTAATGAAAATGTCAACTCAGTGCAGAGCACGTCCCCACAGAATAGGTATGAAAAAATTAAGACAAAGGAATTAGTTGCATTTGTTTCTGAAGCCCAAGCTGTATGGAATACAGCTCATATGTGTGTGTGTGTGTGTGTGTGTGTGTGTGTGTGTGTGTGTGTGTGTAGGGGTGTAAAATACCATCAAGTCTCAGCTGACTTATAGTGACCCATGGTGAGGTTTTCAAGGCAAGTGATTGGCAGAGGTGGATTGCCATTGCCTTCCTCTGCAGAGATCTACCTTGGAGGTCTCCGTTCCAAGTACTGATCCCACTTAGCTTCCTTCTTTTCACAGACATGATTCTTAAACTATTGCATCAGTCTTCGTAAAACAGTTTTCATTTCTTTCCTATCAAAGCTACATCCGTTTTCCTAATTTATTACTGTGACTTGCTAAGAGCAGGTTCACTAGGATTGCAAACCTAAGGACCCTTTCCTGGGAATAAGCCCAACTAAATAACATAGGACTTACTTCTGAGTAGAGGTGCTTAGAATTGCTCCCTAGGTTCCCCAAGAGGTGATGCTTTAGAAAATCTAGAACACTTGAGGTTTGGTGACTCCTCATTCAATAGCCCTCTAAATAGGCAGCTTCCTCCATGGTTCTTTTGATTACTCATGCACTAAATTGTTTTCTTGGTATTCTTCTTTACAGTGGGTAGATTTTCTCTTGAGGCGGAAGAACAAAACCCACCTCTAACATTAGAATGATATGCTTCCGTTTTAACATTAATTAAAGCAGCCTTAGTTGGCAATAATAATTGGCTATGTAGTGAGCGGGAGAGGTTTCGTATAGTGTTTAGGGGGCACTGTTCTCCAGACAGGCTAGTAGATTCCCTCCCCCCTCCGCTCCACTTCCTGTCTGTGAATTATCTGAATGAATCACAGGAGCACATTTGATTTCACTGTTGTTTTTTTATCTCCTTGCTGATAATGCTCTCTAAACCTAGCCAAGGAGCATGTCTGAAAGGGAGGGAGGGGTAGGAGGGGACGCCAGTGAAGCGGAGATGTGCTTAATGCAGATGCCATTAATAAATCACTGATAGTTAAGATATAGATTGGGTGATGGGCAGCAGATGGGAAGGAGGAATGTAAAATTACTTTTCTCATATAGATTATTGGATTAACAAGGAAGCAGCGGGTATGTGGCAAACCGGTGTAACAAATTACCATCATAAAAAAATGGAGCTCATTGCAAGCTGGTAATAACGCCATGTCGGCCATTAGCTCTCTGGAGAGGTACTCTGAGTGCAAACATCCATCTTCTGGCAAAGAGATGGCCACTGGCACATTAGGATATACCAGATGCAGAACTGGCTATTCTGTCACTGATCTCTACCCCATCGTGAGCACATGAGCTGCTGAAGCATGGTGGCAAATAGCACCTATTTATTCAAAATGCCTTAGAAAGTTGCCAGTCCAGTACAATATTGAGCAATACAGTGAGGGATCTCATCTGGGTCTAATCTAGTCATATTCTAAACTTAATGTTGGAAATACTTTATTCAAAAAGATAGAAGTTAAATGTATCCGTTAATTATACAAGAGACCAACCACTTTCAGGTACTAGTATAGAACATCTCAAAAATCACGGACTCACAAAGAGATGGCTCAGATAGCAACAGGCCATTGATCAGTGGTAGAAAATCTGCTACGTATGCAGAAGGTCCCAAGTTCAGTCCCTGGAATCTCCAGTTAAAAGGATCACGCAGCAAGTGATGTGAAAGACCTTCTCCTTAGACCCTGGAGAGATACTGCCCATTAGAGTAGATAATACTGATATTGATGGATTGACCAATGGTCTGACTCAGTAAGTCAGCTTTAAGCTTAAAGGCATGGTTGGCAACATTCCAAACCTGCTCCCACACTGCCTCGGGTTATAAATGCAATCTCTGCCCCCATCATTTTTATTTATTTATTTAAATCATTTCTGTATCACCGTATAGCTCTAACGCAGCTGAAATGAAGCGCAGGAATGAAATATGTAGGCAACAACTACAAATGAATCAAGTAATTCACAACTTATAAAACAAACAACAATAGAAGTAGTTTTTAATTACAGCAGAAGTGAAGTACGAGCTAATAATATCTACTAGATGAAGATAGAAAACCAGCAGATAAAATTCATCAGTCTAACACCGAAAAAGAATCCAGCCTATGCAAGCAATACATCTTCAAAGAGAAAACCAACCAGGACTTCGACAAGCAGGACTTCCACAACTGAGGTGTCACTTCAGAGAAGGATGGATCAAAAGTCATATATGATGTTAGCAACACCCCCAAATGATGTCATTTGTGCTAGTGTGGCAGGCAACCATGAGATGTGCTCTAACCAGACATTGTTAGAAGCAACATGAGAGTAGCCACAGGATGGCAAAAATTATATTTCGGGTTGGGGGGGACAGTAGGGCTGTCGATTCGGTTCGGCCCGAACCGAAAAACAGCTGAATTTCCCCCGATTCAGCGGTTTTTAGTTCGGATGGAACTGAACTCAAAAAAGGCTGGAAACCAGGGATCCGAATTCGGCGAGTTTGGGGTGTTTGGCGAATAAATTCAGCAAATTTGGGGTTCGGCACAGCAGCATAACTGTCAGTTAGTAAGCAGCATTCTGCCGCGGCCAATCGGTGGCCAAGCAGGGTCTTTTTCTGGCCAATCAGTCGCGATTGAGCACGTGAGCCCAGCTGCTGCGTGGCCCGGGGAGAGAAAGAGAGAGTATCTGTTTGTGTGAGAGAGAAATCCCTGTGGGGGGGGCGTGTGCACATTCGCTCCTTTCCGTGGCTGCAGGGGGCGCATTTTTGGGGGTGCAGCCCCCAAACTTTCAGTGTAGCTTCAGATGAGGCTTCTTGCAAGAACCCCCAAGTTTTGTAAAGATGGGATCAGGGGGTCCAGAGATATGGGTCCCCCCTTTTCCCTATTGGGATGAATGGGATCAGCCGATCCTATGCATCTAGAGAGCGGCAAATCCAAGCGGCAAATCGTCACTGTGGGCGATTTGGGGGGGGCAACCTCTTCCAGGCCCCATACCTTGGGACCCCCTGACCCAATCTTTACAAAACTTGGGGGTTCTTGCAAGAAGCGTCCCCTCAAGCTACCCTGAAAGTTTGAGACCTCTACCCCCAAAAATGCCCCCCTGGAGCCGCAGAAAGGTGTGAGTGCCTTTTTAATGACTTTATTCGGCCGAATTTTCCCCTGAATCGTGGGAGTTCGGACTTCAGCATATCCCGAATCGAGACGGGCCGAATTCTGCCGAATCTGAACTATACCGAATTTTTTTTTCAACAGCCCTAGGGGACAGTGTTTTAAAAAGGAGTGCTGAACTTTTCTCATGTCTAGATTCGTGGTATAGTGGTTAAGAGCTTTGGACTCTAATCTAGTGAACTGGATTAGTTTTCCCCTCTCCTGCACATGAAGCCAGCTGGGTGGCCTTGGGCTGGTCACAGTTCTCTTAGAGTTCTCTCAACCCCACCTACCTCACGAGGTGTCAGTTGTGGGGAGAGGAAGGGAAGGAGATTGCAAGCCTGTTTGATTCTCCCTAAAAGGTAGAGAAAATCGGCATATAAAAACCAACCTTCAGCATCCAATTAGTAAATTAAAATAAAAAAAAACTATTATCCCCAAATCAGGTATAAAATACAAAACATTAAAAATAATCATACAATATTTCAGTCCTGATGTATTAGCCTGATGGAGTTTTACAATTCAGTGCATGATAGCAAATTTGGGATATGGGAGACCCCCAATGAGAGAGATCTGTTTTCTGCATTTATTTAAAATTCGGATGACGTTCTCGGTTACCCAGATTTGAATCAGAGCATGACTTTGGCTTTTGCTAGCCACCTCCTACCTTGCATTTTAAGAACATAATAACCTTTTGAAATGTAGCAAAGGTCTACAGATGGGTAGACAGCTTCCAGGTTTCCGAACTAAGATTTTGTTCTCCATGCTGAAGTTCAGTGACTACATTGTGGTGTACTGAGTACATGCTGGGAACACAGGGCTGGCTTCAAACTACCACCAGTGCAGTAAAGTTGGCAGAATGGGACTTTCCACTTCCCCATCCTTACTTTAGCCCATTTAGCCCAACAAAATACTGCTCCTGAGGGACAAAGAACCCGCAATAATACTGTTGGCAAAGTGAGGGTCTGCAGATGGAAGGGGGAATTGGTGAAAATCACCTTCTATTCCTCCATCAGTGGAAGAGTCATTCTGCCAGTGAAACTGCTGTTTTTCCAGCCGGATCCAACCTAGAATGTGGGAAGGGTATCTTCTAAGGGTACAATGGCTTCTTGATGTAGCTTGAAGACTTTCCTAGAAAGTCTGTGCCCAACATACTAGAGATTTTACAAGCCAAAGCCTCCCAACTGCCCACAAGCAGTTGGCATGCCCAAGAATCCTATGTATAAGCATGGGATATAATGCCGTCTTCCGGTCAAGCTTCCGATCTTCATGATATGAGTTATTGCATTATTCTAGTAATTGTTGATAATGCCCCTGGAAGTATTATCAGCCTTTAAAAAATGAATTAGACCATGCACGTGTAGCTTTCTCCCCTTTCAGCACTTGTCTAACACTGCTATGTAATCCAAAAGCTCTAAAGTACTGGCGGACATTCACTGGAGCTGGTAGTAAGAACTGGTAGGAATACTCAGGGAGAGTTAAAAAAATGAAGAACAACAAAATATAAGGTTTTCATAACAAGGAAGAGGTCTCGGCATCCATGAGAGGTTAGCATAATTTTGAGGTTGACAGAGTGGGCCTACGGTGCATTCCTAAGGAGAGTTACTCCAGTCTAAGCCCATTCATTTCAAGGAGCCCCGTGGCGCAGAGTGGTAAGCTGCAGTACTGCAGTCCAAGCTCTGCTCACGACCTGAGTTTGATCCCAACAGAAGACAGTTTCAGGTAGCAGGCTCAAGGTTGACTCAGCCTTCCATCCTTCCGAGGTCGGTCAAATGAGTACCCAGCTTGCTGGGGGTAAAGGGAAGATGATTGGGGAAGGCACTGGCAAACCACCCTGTAAACAAAGTCTGCCTAGTAAACGTTGGGATGTGATGTCACCCCATGGGTCAGGAATGACCTGGTGCTTGTACAGGGGACCTTTACCTTTTTAACTCTCCTTAGGAATGCAGTTAGTTTGTTGTGCTTACCTCTACATTGGACTGTGGCTGCAACTGTTGTATTACAAAGGCTCTTGAGTAATCCAGATGGCTTACCATGAGTGTTTTACAATTTTCAGTACCTCCAGAATTTTAAAATGAAACGCATGCAAGGGCTAAGCCATGGCTCCTTTTCAGAAACTGTAGTAGGAATAGGACAAACATTTTTCCCTCATTTGATTTTTTTTAAACCATCTGTAATTTGATGTGTCACCTGAGGATAGGGAACTACATACACAGATGGTGCTAAATCAAACCTCAACTGCTTGCAAGTTGTTGAAGATAAACATGCACAGAAATACTACCGATGGACTTTTGCCAAGGTCTGGACAAACTACCACGCATTTACATGGGGCAATACGCTCTAAGCTGTCTTCCCTTTTTGGCAGCACATGCATTTGTGAGGAAACATTTTCATTGCTGGACCATAATAAGAGGAAACTGGGATCTCAATTAGCTGGAGATCATCTCCAAAACATTACAAGAACTGCCAGTTCTAGTCTCATTCTGGAAATTGTGCACATGGTGTAACAGAGGAAGAACAACATGTCCCCCAGCCACATCCTGGTATCAATCTGCAACATATTAATTATACCATGATTGAATAAATAGAAATATGCATATTATACATGGCTCTCCTGCTCATTGTGTCTTCAATGAAGTAAGCTTCAGCACTGTACATGAGCTAATATTGCCCTAACTAATTTATGTCATTGTTTCCGTCTGATCTGCTCCATTGAATTACATATTACTGGTGGAGTTGGATTAGGCTGTGTAAAACTGGGAACCAGGACATGGGTTGTGGGATTATTATCTACAAGCTTCCTCAATGTTAAGAGTATGCCTGCTCTTTGAGATGTTTTCTGGAAAAATCCCTCCAGTTTAAAGTATACTGACAATTCCTGTAGTCAAAACTACAGGAAAACACAAAATACTGATAGTATAAGCAACATTAGGAACAAAATGTTGCTTACACTGTAGACATTTGCTAGATACAGGGAAATATATGGTGCATGGGAGAGGCCATGTTGTAAGACAGTATGTTTACATATTTGGGGATTTGAAAATTAATCATTTATTAGAATAAACACCATGAATAATATTCTTTGTGGTAAAATTCTTAGTACTAAAAGTGGGTTTTGTAATCAATACTTTTTTTTCGTTTTGGGAATTCCCCAAAATAGAGCCATGAGGTTCAAAATTAATCTGTTTGTTTCCAAGTAAAAAACATCTACAGCGGCATTAAGAGTCCCACTTTTACTGGCACAGGGGAAAGCATGGCCCATGGACTGGAGACTAAGGCTCTAGAATGCCATCCCATAAAGGCAAATTTGGTTCTTCTCTGGCAATTTCTTCCATTAAAATACTTTGGAGTGAGACTGGGTTAACAAAAGCTATCTGGTTTTATTCAGTTTTCCCCGTTTCAATTTCATTTCTCCCAAGCGAAGAAAGCACCAGTTTATATTGCCTGTTGACAAACTTTCCTCATTAAAGTTAATATAGTTTCCATTTTCCCCCCATCAATGGCAGAGTATGTAAAAGAAATGGGAAAACGTCATCAATAACAGCAACAAAACTCAGATAAACCAAAATCTTCAGATTGTTTTTGCCATCTTCTGGGCATGGAGCAGGGATAACTGGGTCTGGAGACAGGGGTAGTTGTAAATTTCCTGCATTGTGCAGGGGGTTGGACTAGGTGACCCTGGAGATCCCTTCCAACTCTTTGTTTCTATGATTCTGCTATCAAGAGTAAGCTACTGGGAGAAAGGGAAGGCAGGGAAAATCTCCTCCCCCTGCTCTGTCCTGAGCTTTTCTGTAGGATCTCTCTCATCATTACTTTTGCAATTACCCCCATTCATTTTTGTCTTGTATACTCAAACTGGTTCTTAATGAGGAAGGGAAAATAAAACACTATTTAAATAAGGACACACAGCTTACTACACCATCCTGCAATTAATAAAAGCAAATTATATGACAGAAGAATCCATAAAGCGGACACACAATCTTCCATAGAAAGTACCTTCACTGGTAGACAAACTTAGTGGACCACAAACTGAATATGAGTCAACAGTGTGATATGGTGGCTAAGAAGGCCAATGCAATTCTGGGCTGCATCAAAAAAAATATTGTTTCTAGATCAAGGGAAGTAATACTACCACTGTATTCTGCACTGGTCAGACCTCACTTGGAATACTGTGTCCAGTTTTGGGCTCCACAATTTAAGAAGGATGTTGACAAGTAGGAGCGTGTCCAAAGGAGGGTGACCAGAATGGTCAAAGGTCTGGAATCTATGCCTTATGAGGAGAGTTGGGTTTGTTTAGTCTGGAGAAGAGAAGGTTAAGGGGTGACATGATAGCCATGTTTAAATATTTGAAGGGATTCCATGTTAATGAGGGAACTAGCTTGTTCTCTGTTGCTTCAGAGACTAGGACACGGAGTAATGGAATTAAACTAAGAGAAAAGTGATTCCACCTAAACATTAGGAAGAACTTTCTGACGGTGAGGGCGGTTCGAGGGTGGAATAATGCCTTGCCTCGGAGGGGGGGAGTCCCCGTCTTTGGAGGTCTTTAAGCAGAGGTTGCATGGCCATCTGTCGAGAGTGCTTTGATTGTGGGATCCTGCATGGCAGGGGGTTGGACTTAGGATTGCCATGTCCCTCTTGGCAACCGGTGGGGTTTTTTAGGGGTGGAGTCTAAGGAGGGCGGGGTTTGTGGGGGGGAGGGATTTCAATGCCATAGAGTCCAATTGCCAAAGCAGCCATTTTCTCCAGGTGAACTGATCTCTATCGGCTGGAGATGAGTTGTAATAGCAGGAGATCTCCTGCTACTACCTGGCAGTTGGCAACCCTAGTTGGACTGGATGGCCCTTGTGGTGTCTTCCAACCTTGTGAGATTTTGTGATTTTGTGATGTCTCACTGCTAACTTATACAGAAGCAAGAATCCTTTCCTAAAGCCCTGAAATGGTAATGATTAGCAAAATGCTGTACACAGAATGACCTTTCACTACAATCCTCTTCAGCAGGGACATCAGCTTACTCTTCTGGTCGGAAGGAACCCATCATTTAAATTATCTATTGAGCCACTCTCTCCCCTCGCTGCCCCTTCTGCTGACAACTATTGGAAGAAAACGTCAAGGCACCAAAAAACATCCCAGAGATTTCTGAAGGTTATCCATAGTCACAATTGTTACAATCAAATGCATTACAGTATTGATGATAACGAAAATGGCTTTTTGTTTAGTTATTTCATTAACTAATGTCCACATGCAGATCCATGAACACATGAAGCTGCCTTATACTGAATCAGACCCTTGGTCTATCAAAGTCAGTATTGTCTACACAGACCGGCAGCAGCTCTCCAGGGTCTCAGGAAAATCAGCATTCAGAGTACACATGGCTGGACACAAGCTAGTATGCAGTGGATTGGACCCATTCAGAGTATAATATACAGGCTTACTAAAGGGCCAGTCTATGACCATGCCCTTTCCACCATTGCTGTGGCCCTAATTTCAAAGTGATCTTGTGGCTTTTAAAGATGTCTTCAATTAATTCATACTGAAGTCCATAGCATAGCCATAAGGTCCAAAAACAAAGTAACAGTCCATAAGGTTACATAAAGAGACAAAGAAAGCACAGCAAGGAGTGCACAGCAAGCGAGTGCTAGAGGTAGACATGAGTCTTGCTGCAGCCTGGTGGTTTCCCTCAGTAATGAGTTGCGTCATGATGAACTGAAGTATTTTGTAGGAGTTCAGTGAGCTTACCATAGTCACCTGACTCGTGGCTTTCGGGGTTTCTGAGCAGAGATTCCTTAAAATGTCTACAGTTCATTCTTCTGACTAGTTGTCTTGATATGCTGTGTGTAGAAAAATGGCTTCTTCCCCATATTGCACAGTGTGAGCATGTGGTGACTGTCAATCCTACTGAGTGCAACGGGAGAGATTTACACACCCTCTGAAATCCATGGGGTGTTACAGAATGTGATGCTGGCTGGATTGTGCCTTGAAGCTTCTGTGGTTTTCATTAAGTTGCTTTTCATAAATGTTTCATAGCCATATGTGTTTTGCTGTCATATTTGAGCCAGATGTTTGTTGGGCTATTGTTTTGAAGTCTGGCCTTTCAAGATTACCATTGATGAGTCTTGAGTCCATCAGTACTTTTTTCTTGACGAAATCAAGGTGAATGCTAAAGAGAACAGGTAAGCCTGAATATTATAGTTGGAATAGGTGCAATCCATTGCATAGTGGCTTGTGTCCAACCATGTGTACTCTGAAAGCTGATTTTCCTGAGCTCCTCTCCTTCCTTGTAGCTTCTTCCAAGTTCTGGGAAGGTTGTTCCTGTGGTTATGGAACCTACACAGAGGTATAACTGCATGGGTTGAACTGCTGCAGTGAGAAAAGAGAAAGAGGTGAAATCAGTCTTCTGTAAACATAGCTCTGCTGATGAGAAAAGGAACTGATTTAACCCTCTTCTCTTTCCTCACCACCACATGACCCAACCCTCATGGCTGTCCTGTGTGTTTCTGCCACCACATGAATGATCTTTCCAGGTATTTGAAAGGGCTGCCAAAACAAAGCAACATGGAAAGCTCTGTGTGCCTTCCATGAGTGCATGATTGGATACAGGATCTTTAAATCTGAATGTTGCTTTTCTGTGCCAATTGATTGGTTTTCCCCCTAGAATTTCCATAAGAAATCTGGATACTGACAGAATATACAATTCTAGGAATGAACACAGGTGATTTTCACCCTCTTCAAATTTTTAAAACTGGCCCATGTTATTGATTAAAAATAAGACATGTCCCTCTCCAAAGGACCTGGATCTTAATCACATCTGCGGTGTCTGATTTGTGATAGTTCTTTACGATACAGTTAAGGAAGTTCAATGGACCTGGGAAAAGGCACACTTTCATGTGATGTGTCACTTCCAGCTCACATCATGTGACACATTATTTTTGTCCCAACTTTGTAATTCTGCCAGGTCAAATGTAATGCCTGAATGTGGAGCACTGAGATAGCAGCTGCTGAAGGAAGATGACAGCAGCTCTTGCAACTGTGTCATGGCTCCCAGCTCCTCAATGCAAAGAGGATGGTCTAGGTGTGATTACAGCAGCCACTACAACCTCCTCACTGGTGGCTGCCTCTTCACATAGAAGCAAGGAGGAGACTGCTGTGCTCATGCCTGGACCAGACTTCTCACGATAAATAGGAAGTAGGGTGGATCCAACCAATCTTAAGATAGCCTTCCTCCAGCCTAAGGAGACTTCCTCCAATTTAAGTGGCTTACTCCAATGGAAGAACCACTTAATTTGGAGGAAGTCTCCTTAGATTGGAGGAAGGCTATTTTAAGATTGAGCCATTTTAATGCCTATTCCTCCAGTTTGAAGAGATCCTTTTAGAGCTCTTCACAGTCTATTTACCACCCTAAATCATTTGGTGTCATCTGCAAATTTGGCCACCTACATTTTCTGGAGTTGTGTTTCCTTACTTGTTTGTCTTGCTCAGTTTTTCCATATTAACCCAACTCCACATATTAGAATTTTCTTTACTTTCCTTAACAAATTCAGTTCATATCTATCATTCCTGTAACACACAAGATTATTTTGTATATATAAATAACTGCATGGCCTTCTTAATTTTCAGGTTCACAACATATAATTATGATCCTTCTTACTTAAGTTCCTTTATATAGCCCAATGCCTTGAGTTTTTTTTTTCATTTTGAAGATGATCAGCTGTAATGGGTGATAATGCATTCAATAAAATTCCAAAATAATTTTACTTCTATTTTATAAGGAATAGTTTACATTTTTTTCAAGTCAGGCCACCACCTACTTCTCCATTGCCTTCATCATTCCGTTATCATCCCTAACTTTTGAAATTAAAGCATCACTAATGATGTATTTGATGATGTATAATGATGCTGGGGGTAAAGGGAAGATGACTGGGGAAGGCATTGGCAAACCACCTCATAACAAAGTCTGCCTAGTAAACGTCAGGATGTGACGTCACCCCATGGGTCAGGAATGACCTGGTGCTTGCACAGGCGACCTTTACCTTTACCTTTAATGATGGTATTTATACCCCAGTGAACTTATAGTTCACATCCTTTGGGATACCTATTGGAACATAACAATAACTCTGTCATGTTATGTTTGTAACCTAACTCTTAAAAAACCAAAATATGATTAGATCTCTCCTTAAACAATTTCTTACAAAATCATCATTAATATTATACCCTCTAGTGGCTGCAGACTTGCCTTGCTGGATATCAGATGTCTGTTCTCAGGTTTTAATAATCCTTTGATAGCTATAGTCTACCTATACTACCTACCACCTTTAATAAGGTTACAACACATTTTTAAGCATCTTGGACAAGGGTTATTAGGCTCTCAGCATTCTGATATTTTATGAGTTTATTAATTATTTTACAAAATTTATATCTCACCTTTCTGCCCTTACAAAGGCCACCAAGGTGGCTAAATATAATTCATCATTGTTTTCTCTATGGTGTCATTTCAGCATCCTGGCAAACTATATCATTTATTCTTAATTGCAAAAAGACAAGAGTTTAGCCCTCTGGGTCATGAGTAATGTCAAGAATTGTCTGGAAGCTAGGGTATGCTGAGCTAAAGATGGTTTTTATTTACAATTATATTCCATTTTTCCCCCCAGTGGTGACATATAGCAACCACCAAAAGGGGGAAAGATGCAAGGTGACTAGTGACAGCTTTATTGTTATGCATAGCCCCTATGAATTTCACTATTTAAGCTTCATCAGCGGGATCAGAGTTCTTTTTGCTTTCCACAGCAGTTGAGACCAATTTTATGATGGCTAGTTGCATGGTATTTTGTATATATAATTTATTATTTTTCTTTCATCCATGCTGAACCCTAAAGACTACAGTCATAATCTAGCAAGCGGGACAATGTTTCTAAATTCAACTGAAATATGTACACTGACTGGATTATCTCTTTGATCTTCTGTGAATGGCTGCACAGGTAGCATTAATAGAAGCCAGGGTGGTGTAGTGGTTAAGAGCGGTAGACTCTTATCTGGTGAACTGGGTTGGTTCCCCCACTCCTCTACAAGAAGCATAAAGCAACAGTTCTCTTCAAACTCTCTCAGTCCCACCTACCTCACACGGTGTCTGTTGAGGGGAAGGAAAGCCGATTGTAAACCCCTTTGAGACTCCTTAAAGATGGAGAAAAGTGGGGTACAAAAACCAACTCTTCTCCTTCTTCTGTTACCACAAACCATTAATGTGCCTTAGGGCATCTTCCCCAGGAGGCAGTAAACCACTAAATCTTTTTTCCCCCTGGCCTTTATTCTTTAAAAAGTAAGGGTGTTGCTCCTTAATACCAAATAATAACATATTTTATGTGAATAACTGTCCCCAAAAATTTTTTGGTTAAGAATTAAAAAAGAAAACAAAAAATATATTTCCCTAGAGCAGGGGTGGGGAACCTTTTTCCTGCCAAGGGCCATTTGCACATTTATAACATCATTCAGGGGCCATACCAGGTGTAGATCTCTGAGTGGGGGGGAGAGAGGCTAGGGTTGCCAGGTCTCTGGCCACCACCTGGAGGTTGGTAACCCCAGGGGAGGCCTGGAGGGCGTCCCCGCTCCCCCTGTCCTCCCTCCTCCCAGGCGGGAGGGCAGCCAGCGGTGGGCCCGAGCAAACGAGGCGCCAGGGGGGCGCAGTCCGTGGTCGATCGGCAAGGGAGGAAGGAAGGAAAACAGAGAAAGAGGAAAAGGCAGAGAGGGAGAAAGAAATGGAAAGAGGGGGAGAAAGAAAATGACCGAGGGAGACAGACAAAGAAAGAGACAGAAAGAGAGGGAGAGAGAAACGCCTTCCCCCCCCACACACACACACACACACACGCCGGCCCCACACGACCTGGCCCCAGGCTCCATGTCCTCCCCCCCCCCCAGAGTCCACAAAAGGCCCCCCGGAACCTTATCGGCTCCTGCGCGCATGCTGTGCCGCCGGGAGCCGTGGGCCTCTTTCCCCCACCCTCTCGCTGCTCAACAGCCGACAGGCAGCGAGAGGGGCTTACAGTGTGCCCTGGTGGCTATAGGGGGCAGCCTTGGGGGAAGCATCCCTCCTCCTCCTCTCGCCGACCAACAGCCGTCAGTTGGTGAGAGGAGGTCCAAAGGGCGCCGGAGCGCACCTGCAAGCTGTGGCCCCAGGAACACCCTCAGGGAGAGCTGCCCTGCCTTGCTCCTCTGCGGCAGGGCCCTGGAGCTCCCGAGGGCCACAAAAAATGTCCTTGGGGGCCGCATACGGCCCCCTGGCCTGAGGTTCCCCATCCCTGCCCTAGAGGAACTGTTTTATTTGTACTGTATATCATTTTGCAAAATAGGGTGCCTCTCCAATGTACTTTAAAATGAATAAAATAGTGTGTGGGTTTTATATTGCTTACTTTGGAAGGTTATTCCAAAATGGAGAAAGGCAGGATTAAAAAAGGGAATTATAATATGATATTCTATCATCCTTTTGCATTAAACTAATGTTTCACTGTACTAATTGCTGAAATGAGCTCTGGAGATTTTTTTTAGTTGCAGAGAGAGTACTCCTATAAAGATTTAAAAAATTTGGGGGGAGTAGGGTTGCTAGGTCCCTCTTCGCCACCGGCGGGAGGTTTTTGGGGCGGAGCCTGATTAGGGCAGGGTTTGGAGAGGGGAGGTACTTCAATGCCATAGAGTCCAATTGCCAAAGCGGCCATTTTCTCCAGGTGAGCTGATCTCTATTGGCTGGAGATCAGTTGCAATAGCGGGAGATCTCCAGCTAGTACCTGGAGGTTGGCAACCCTAGGGGGGAGACATTAACTGAAGAAGAATCAGGAAGCATTCTTTCAGTAAAACGTTTTACCCCTTTACTGAGATATTTGAAAACCATATGAGAAAGTATATATCTGGAGTTCTAAATATACAAATGTTGCACAGATGTGGGAATAGCATGTCATAAGAACATAAGAAAAGCCATGCTGGATCAGACGGCCCATCAAGTCCAGCAGTCTGTGGCCAACCAGGTGTCTCTAGGAAGCCCACAAGGAAGACAACTGCAGCAACATCCTGCCTGTGTTCCACAGCACCTAATACAATAGGCATGCTCTCCTGATACTGTAGAGAATAGGTATGCATCATGACTAGTATTCATTTTGATTAGTAGCCATGGATAGTCCTATCCTCCAAGAACATGTCCACTCCCCTGTTAAGGCTTTCCAAGTTGGCAGCCATCACCACATCCTGGGGCAGGGAGTTCCACAATTTAACTATGTCGATGGATGACCTTGGGCCATTTTACTACCTCCCAGCATAATCTTCCCAACAGAGTTTTGAGTATAAAATGGTTGTGGGAAGAACATAGAGATCCTTGAAGGACAGGCCAGTTGAAACTGCAATGAGAGATGGAAAACACAAGAGTTAGCTTCCAAAATGGAATTATCATAGGAAAACAGGGGTCCAGTAGAAATGGTAACACTGATGAAACAGTAAGAATTTGAAATGTCAAAACAGCATGAACATATCCATTCAAATAGATGCGGCAGCCTAATCCTATGTGCAGTTTACTTCTAAACAACTACCACTGGATTCAAAGTGACTTATTCCCAAGGATATGGGAATAGGACTAGAACCTTCAAGTCCCATTTTCTTCAATGAGACATTCTGTTGGAATGAATGAAGCGTTGAAGCCAGCTTTGACTGTTCCTCAGATCAATATTTTCCAATAAAAATCGCCAATAATTATGGATTTTTTGAATCAGTAAGACATTACAAAAATTTTGTTGGGCCCTTTTCCATGTTTCATTAATGGACCTTATTGTGTGGACTTATCGTTGGTGTTTGTTTACTCTAAACAAACGAACACTTTTTTGCCAGTATTTTAAAGTAATTATTAAGTGGACATTCTGTTTCCTCTTTGTCAATCTTTCATAGTATCATATAAAGAACATCCCTGTACATTAGGAAACAAGAAAATTCATGCCTGGTATTAAAGGCATGTCCCTGGTGTCACACAGGGCATAGCTACTTAAATTTAGATTTGAGGAGAATCTCTGGTCTTTGGGATTTACTCTTATTAATGATTTCCATTCATCATCTCTCTGGAAGAGCAATATCATTCACTACCTGTCTGGACAGATGAAATTAGGTGTTTATGAACCAGACTAGCCCCTCAGGGGTGTTGCAGGAAAGCAATTAAATAGCTGTGTGTTATAATATTGCTGCCAGTCAAAGATGTTTCCACTTATCTCTTTTTTCAGAATTTATTTTATAGTTTGTAAGATTAACCTTCCAACCTTTGAGATTTTTTTCTTTCTCAGTGCCTGTCTGGTAATCTGCCTGACTTGGTAGGGGAGGTTCATTTAAACGTGAAGAATTACTCCGAGTTCACTCTCCCCTCCACCCCCTGCCCCTTTTCTAGACAGGAAGAATACATAGCCGATGGTAAGCAATAAGAAAAAAAGGATATGTGATATTACTTTGTAGAAGCCAAATGCCTACAATGAAATATGCGACCTTGCGTCACTATTAAACGGATTAGGTCTCAAAGTTACGGTTGGATTCCATGGGGTTGCATCCAGCCAGTTTTTTCACTCAGCCTCTCCCAATCCCCCTCATTACTACAGCCCTTGTTCCAAGTAGCGATTGTGCAAGCAAGGCCCATGATACCCAGCAGAGCCTTTTGGGATAGCTAAAGGAGCCCCTTCCTTCCTTATTCACCAGCAGAAAAACTGATGGGATTCAACCCACTATCTGGTTTAGTCACTGACATGCAGCACAACTAGGGTTGCCAGCTCTGGGTTGGGAATACCTGGAGATTTTGGGGGTGGAGTTGGAGGAGGGAGGGGTGTAGAGGAGAGGGATTTCAATGCCATAGAGTCCAATTGTCAAAGCAGCCATTTTCTCCAGGGGAACTGATTTCTATCACCTGGAGATCAGTTGTAATAGTGGGAGATCTCCAGCCACCACCTGGAAGTTGGCAACCCAAAGCGCAACTCATACCAGATTGGTACACCCGGTAATGATACAGTCTTCCCAGTGACCATAATAATTCATGGGGAAAAAAAGGAATTTTGGAGTATCTAAATAAATCTGCACCAGAAATATTCAGTTATCTGACTGCCAAGATTTCAAATACTTTGTACATATGCACTGCATTTCCCCCCCACTAGACAGTAAAAACACACATCTACCTAGATAGTGGTAGGAGATAATTTCTAAGAACAAGAAGAGTTGGTTTTTATACCCTGCTTTTTTCTACTGTCAGAAGTCTCAAAGCGACTGAGGTGGGGCTGAGAGAGTTCTGAGAGAACTGTGACTAGCCCAAGGTCCCCCAGCAAGCTTCATGTGGAGGAGTGGGGAATCAAACCTGGTTCACCAGGCTACAGTACGCTGCTCTTAACCACTATACCACGCTAGCTTGATTTGGAGGCAGGTGTAATTTAGGAATCTCTCAGTTTTGTCATTAAGTAACTGATTAGCTGCTATCCTCTCCCTCAAAGCCAACCAGTTTTTCCAGTATAGTTTTGAATCCTACCCCTCAGTTTTATCTACTGAGAAGAAAGTGTAGGTACACTAATTCAATAAAGGATTCAAAGTATAATCATAAGCAAATGATAAGCAAACATTTATATTACCAATTTTTGGCAAACTTTATCAGCATAAGTCGTAATAACCCCACGCGTATTGCACATTCCAAGAGTTTTGTAAATCTCATAACCCATATGAATCCTTGGTAAATTTATGCCAAGTCCCTGTGTGTCATCTTCAGTTCCCTGCCTGTAAAGTGAAAATACTAAGAACTATCACACAAGATGATGAATAAGGGTTGCAAAATTCAGGATGATGAATAAGGTTTGCAAAATACTTCGAACACTAACAGGGCAGAGCTTAAGGTTGTACTGTAAGTTGCACTATACAAATTATTGTTCTTCTTATTAATAAGAATAATAATGTATTAGTAGTAGTAGTATAGTATGAATATTATTAGTTTTAGGGGAGACATTAACAAATGAGAAGGTATTTTCTCAATTTACTCAACATTCATATTAATAAATATATTGAGAAGGGAAGTTTGTACGTTCTAGTTAATCAGAAATCTGAACAGTCTTCACTCCAGTTCCAACTCTCCTGGTAGTAAGTCGCATCTGTTTGACAGCCATTCCTCCAGCCTGTTTGCGCAGGCACACCCTACCAGGTTTGTTATGGAATAAACTGGGACTCTGGTCTAGAGGCAGCACCCCTCCACCACCATGAGTGGTATGATCTTATCCTTCTGACTAGTTCTATGGATGCTGTAGAAACTTTGGCAGTGACCCAGTGAGAAAACAGTCCACTCAGCCAAACATGGCAGGATTCAGAATTTTTCTTTTTATTAAATACAAAATGCTAAAATCTCGTTTCACTCAGTATTTCCTGATGCCTTGGCACTGAGTTCAATTCCTAGGTTTTGTTGCAAGGTATTTGGGGTCAGCAAAATTGTAGCCTTGCGTCTTCCAAGGAAACAGGCTCTCAAGTGGTTCCAGAAAAGGGCATACAAACAAACCAGCCCAGCTGTCATCTGTTAGTAGTTGATATTTACCATCAAGTGCCAAAGGTCCTCATTAGCACTCTTCTGTTGTATGAAGCAGAGAGAGAGAGAGAGACAGTCATGAAGGTTGATTTTAATAAGCTATACTGGACAGCTTTCATGCTCACTGTGATACTGAGCGAACTATACAGATATAACAATGTTTTCCCTTTGGAATACTACAGGTTAGCAAGTCCATACTGTGCTACAGAGGGAACTTTTTTTGAGACGTACACTGTTGCCAGACCTAGGGGCTAATTTTACATGGTACAGTCCTTTTTATTACCTCCATTCTTGAAGAGAATTCTAATATTGGGGTGCTTTTAAATAAATCAGTATTCATTATCAAGTTATATGACCATAATCAGACTATACCATGCCAGAAACGAGCATTGATATAACCAAGCCTATGGATCACATTCCCTCAGCAGTTTACAGAATTTCTCATCATTATCACATTTTGGCTAATTTCATTCATTCTCCCAGACTTCACACATTATAAACACTTTGCAGGTCACTTTTTAGCCTTCCTCTAGATATTACAATTGTCTGTCAGTGATGCTGAAAATGGAAGGGCAATCTAGGCACGTGTTCCTTCATGAGATTTCATTCAAATCCCCATTCATTCAAATTCTGTTCTTGTCCATTTTATTTGGAGGAGCTTTTATGCCCACAATTGCAGCACAAATTGCAGTACAGGTTGAGTATCCCTTATCCAGAGTGCTTGGGACCAGAAGTGTTCCATATTTCAGATCTTTCCATATTTTGGAATAATTTGGAATATTTTGGAATATTTGCATATACATAATGAGATATCTTGGGAATGGGACCCAAGTCTAAACACGAAATTCATTTATGTTTTATATACACTTTATACACATCGCCTGAATGTAATTTTAAACAATATTTTAAATAATTTTGTATACATTGACCCATCAGAAAGCAAAGGTCAGAGAGACAATGGCGTGCTGCTGAGGGCCTGTGAGTAATGCCTGCATGTCCGCTCAAAACTTCCAGTTTTTGGGTCATTCCGGTTTTTGGATGTCCGGTTAAAGGATACTCAACCTGTAGCACAGATATTGAGCCTGATACATGGGGAACCAGTGCAGGCAGGTCTCAGCTGCATTGAGAAATCAGAAACAGACCTCAAGACCACATCCTCTGTTCCATACTCCCTCCATGGTGAATTCTTCCCTTCCAGCTTAACCATGGTGAAGGGCTGTCTGAAAGCTGATATTCACCATAGTCAATACTAACCAAGGTGCACAGAGTAAAATATTTATCTTAAGATCACAATACAGGAAGGATCAATGTGCCGGCGTGTCTACTCAGGACGCCATCTTGGAGATCTCCCAAACCTATATATCTGTTGTAGAGTTGCCAACCTCCAGGGGGCAGAGATGTTCCCCTGGAAAAAATAGCAGCTTCAGTGGTATGGTATCCCATCTCATCCATAGTATCCCATCCCAGCTGAGCTCCCTCTGCTCCTCAAACTCTGCCATCCCTTGCCACTGCTCCCAGGAACTTCCCAGGCTCCACTAACCAAGGTCCCTTTTTGCTGAAGTTTGTTAAGCAGTTAAATTCGCTATAGGATAGAATTCTTCCTGAAGAACTGCCTTATACCAGCTCTAGTTCACTGTTTAGCCCAGGCAGGCCAAGTAGAGAGCTGTCTACATACTGATCCAAAGCACAAGTGATGAGAAGTTTGCCCCACCACACGTTAATAAACACATCTTTTCAAAGAAAAACTAAAGTTCAGAATTCACATTAGGTGGTGACTTGGAGACCAGTCTTGGATGAACTGACTGAGTGAGACAACTTAGATTTTATTTATTTATTTTTGTACTTTTTCATTCTGGCCTTCCTTCAAGGAGCTCAGGGTGGCATACATCATGGTTCCCCTCATCCCTTTTATCCTCACAGCAACCCTTTGAGGTAGGCTAGACTGAGGGAGAATAACTGGGCCAAGGTCACCCAGCAAACTTCATGGCACAGTGAGTGTCTGAACTTGGGTCTCCCACATCCTAGTCCGACATTCTAACTACATCATAGATTGGTTGGTGTCTACTCTTCCTTTAAAAAAAAAATCTACTATGGTGAAATGCTTCTATCACATCAGCAGTCTTGTCCTTCTCTCACAAATCACATCCATCACAGTAAGCCTCTGGGGATTCAGACTGCTTTTCTTTCAGCTTTCATCACTGAATCCAGAAGTATTTTCTCCCCATGAAGGTGCAGCAGGTTTCTTCCACTGTGTGAAGAGATGGTAAAAAAAAAGTGAGCACCTCAAAAATGAAACTGGGAAGAATGTGACGTGTCCGGATTAAAACAGAAATCTTCTAATCAAATTTCTGCGGTGTTTCTAATCAAGATCTAATATGGCTAGCTTCATGCACCTCAATGGGTTCAATACATGCAACTTGATTTTCAGATAGTATAGATCCATTTACTTTCCTTCAAGTCTCAATATGCCCTCCAATATTTGTTCAGAGATAACAGGTACCTTTGTTTCATTGTGTTAAGTGAGAAAGCAGCAAGCTGTTCACTGTTTTAAAGTGCCTGTTTGTATTTTCTGTTCTAAATGTTTGTGATAGATAACATGTTAATAAAAATCTAAACTGCAAAATAAATATGTAAATAATGCATTTCAAGCTACATTTAATCCCTAAACCCCAGTCCAGATTGCTTCAGGAAAATAGACAGACTTTGGTATTTGCGATTGGAGAGGTTGTGACCCAGTGGTGGAACCCATGCTAAGCATGCAGAAGGATCTGGGTTCAGTCCATGCCGTCTCCAGTTAGTCTGAATAGCAGCTTGGGAGGAATACTGAGAATCCTCATACAGTGAAAACAGAAGCAATTTTTTTAAATTGAAGGGAGTAATACAAATAGTAAGCCTTACATGGTCTGGGACCGTTGTATCCATGGGACCACCTCTCCTGGTATGTTCCCCAGAGAAGCTTATGTTCATGTAATACCAACTTGTTGGTGATCCCTGGCCCCTGCCTGGTAGAATAGCCTCCCTAGTGAGATCAGGGCCCTGTGGGATCTTCAGGAGTTCTGCAGGGCCTGCAAGATGGAGCTATTCCGCCGGGCTTATGGTTGAGGCCAGCGATGGTTCTCATTATAAATACTGGCCTCCCTAGTCCTTCCCCCCCTTCCCCGCTGCTGAGCACCACCCCTTCTATACTACCTTAGGGTGTGGTTAGATTCATCTGTTACCTGCAAATTTCTATCTCTGGAGTTTTGGCGCCATTGAGGGGCATTATTGGGCTATTTTAAATTATATTGTAAACTATTTTAATGGTTTATTGTTTTATTGTGTTTTAGACTGTGTAAGCCGCTCTGAGCCTGACCTTCGGGTTGGGGAGAGCGGGGTAGAAATGTAATAAATAAATAAATAGCTGGCCTGAAGAATGAATAAACTCGAGTCAAAATAATATCAAGCATTGTATAATGTTAATAATGCTCAGCAAGTGAATGCCAGCTAAAAGGAATCATGTATCCAAGCACTGACACAAACACTGTGTAATGTACTCTACTCAAGAGCATGAAACTATTTGTTTGTTTGTTTAATTCAGTTTATACCCCACTCTAAATTCCCAGTCAAAACCGGGCTCAGGGCGGCTAACAACACATAAAAACATATAAGTTCATTAAAACAATAAAACAATATCTATAGAACATACAAATTCGGGGGGGGGGATAAAAACCAGAAAGACCGAACACAATGGCTAAAATCATAAAGTAGCTGCAGCACTCAGGTAACCAGATGATGCTATTATGAGAGAAAGAACTACAGCAGGGGACAGAGGGAAGCCAGCTTCGATATAAACCTGTAACAAAATGCCACAAAGTTAGAGAAAACTATTAAAGCATGGGCTTTCTCTCTGTATATGCACAGATACGGTATCTGGATCCCAAAGTAGTGATTGAGGCAACTGGGCAGCCAATAATATAAAAGATAAAAAGGGGGAGAATGGCACCAGAGAGACATCACCTGTGCATACCTCCACAGCCATGCAAACTGGCCACAACTGTGGTGATTTGGAGGGGCTGTGGCTCAGTGGTAGAGCATCTGCTTGGCATCCAGAAGGTCCCAGGTTCAATCCCTGGCATCTCCAATTAAAGGGACTAGGCAAGTAGGTGATGTGAAAGACCTCTGCCTGAGACCGTGGAGAGCGGCTGCCGGTCTGAGCAGACAATACTGACTGTGATGGACCGAGGGTCTGGTTCAGTATAAGGCATCTTCATGTGTTCATGTGTTCAGGATTGAGCTCACTCAAGTCCTACATGGCAGGATAGAGAATAGCAGAGCATCACACTCCCCACTCCCATGTCAAAAGGATTATTTGCAAGAAAAAAAGTTTAGCTGTGTGTATGGGTCTGTTTTGAATTACATTTAGTAATGCAAGCAATTTCTTATTTTGTATTGATTATGATATATGATTTTTTTAACATTTTGTTGCACTGCTTTTCTTCTTGCACAATAGGAAAATCTTTCCTACTCTGGATAATGGCAGGTTGTATCATTAAGTGCATAGATCACTCAAAATTTGTCTCAATTTGGAGAAATTAGGGTGCATTTACTGTCAGTGTAGAATCTATACACAAGGCAATTTTTTACATGGACCCAAAGGGAAGGGAATAACATACAGCTGCCAGAAGGCTATGCAAGAATGTATATGCATGAATTGCTCTTAGGGTTGCCAGCCTCCAGGTGGTGGCTGGAGATCTCCCGCTATTACAACTAATCTCCAAGTGACAGAAGATCAGTTCTCCTGGAGAAAATGGCCACTTTGGCCATTGGAGTCTATGGCATTGAAGTCCCTCCCCTCTCCAAACCCTGCCCTCCTCAGGCTCCACCCCCCAAAATCTCCAGGTACTTCCCAATCCAGAACTGGCAGCCCTAATTGCTCTGCAGCTAGACAATTTGGCAGCTTTTAATGTTCAAGCAGACAGATTCGGAATCAGATGGACAGCAAACCGGTAAATGTAAAAGACTTGTTTTCATGAAACGTTTATTGAAATAATCGGTGGCAGAAGAAGAAAACTGTTGCATTTCTGTGCATGCGCAGATGCAGCAATTTCCTGTTGGACCAGTTTGCGCTCTTTGTGCATGAACATACGGGGCATGACCATAATGCACACATGTCTAAACTGAGTTTGATGAGGCTACTTTAGACCTGTCACCTGTTCTTTATTTCAAGCAAATGCTCCTTGTTTAGTATCACTGGAAATATTCACAGAAAAGAACAGACGCTCCATAACGACAAAAAGCAACTTTAATCTATTACAATGGAAGATTCTAATGAATTACTCTCAGTCTTCTGACACACTCACACTATGTCATTTTCTTACAGGCTCACAACGTGTTCCTTATTTTGGAGCTCTTCAGGTGGCAAGCAACCCTATGACTCATCCCTCAAAGGTCCGAGGAAGCTGACATTTCCCAGAAAAATGATGTCCCCACCCCCTTCAAAGACAGGAAAGTTTGGAAGACTTGGCCTCAACTTCTGAGGCTGACATTTTTAAAATTGTTAAGCAACGCTTCTTAGATAAAGAACTACAGAGGCTACATCACACTCAACCCCGGTTTGCTCCTCTGCTGCGCTGGGTTTTGTGAACAAACCTGACAGTATTCCCCATTATTTTTATAATTTGGACATCCCCTCTCTTCGCAGAGCCTTCTCTCTTACCAGGGTCAAAGCCTTCCCTTCAAGGATGTTGTATGGAAGGTTCCATCAAATCTCAATACAGGAACGACTTTGTACCTGTGGGTCCAATTCCCTGGACACGATTGACCATATACTGCTTGACTGTCCCCTTTACCAAATATCCTGTGAGAAAAGGCTTAAAAATTGGATACATCCAAAATATTATCTATCCAACAAAGCAAAATGTCAACTACTACTAAATGACTCTGCTCCAAAGATTACTGTAGATGTTGCCAATTTTCTGCTGGAAGTGATGAAAATTCAAAAGCTTGCAACCTTTGATTTTTGAGCTCATCTTATTGATATTAGGTTTTATGATTATCTTGTAACAACTGTAATTGTAACAACTGTAATAGTAAATATGCCATTAAAGGTTTTTGAATTGAACTGAATTGACAGGAAAGTTTATTTGAAGGGAGAGACAAGAAATCAATGAAAGAGCCTCTTTCCTCTGCTAAGCTAGTGGACATCCTTCCCTGTCAAATTCCAGATAGCAAGTTAGGCAGGGAGAGGTGGACAGCTGTGACAAGGTTACAAAAGCAGGCACCTCAGACTGCAGTCCTTGGAACATTTTCCTGGGAGCAAGCCCCAATGAATTGACCTGACAAGGATTCTGAGTAGACCTGCTTAGGATGCCCCCCTAGTCACTGACACCAGCAGACTTATCATTTGTACAGTGCTCTCTAACGGTTTTAACTGGAATAAAAATAAAGCCCATTTAAATCAGCGTACATGCTACTTGGGCCAATATCGATCATTCTCATCCCTTCCTTCTTTTCACCCCGAACCCTCTAAGGGCAGAGGTTTAAATCACAGATGAAGAAACAAGGCATGCTTCATTTAGTAGCACCATGGAATGACTGCTTGGGATGTTGTGCTTCTGATGAGACGTTAAATCAAGATAAATGCTAATCCTATGGGTATCCCTGTCCAGAGAGCACACAGAACTGCATTGTGGGACCTGGTGAAAGACGTGGCTTCAACTTTAGCTCAGGGAGCAGGAAGGTCTTAAAGGGAAAGCATCCTTTCACAAGTCTCAGAGCTAGACTTTTAAAAACTAAGACACCCATGCAAGTCAGAGACAAAGAGGGAAATTGCCGCCATTGTTTCAAGAAGGAGACAGACTTTGTGGGGGGTGGGACTCATCACACAAGGAAACAGAAAAGCTACAGACATTAAAGCATCATGTCTGCTATCCTCCCTCTCAAAATTCATTCAATGTAAATAGCAAACCTTGCATGTAGCAATGCTGCATTGTAATATCTGCTCTGCCTGCTATACATTCACATATAGAATCTGGGCCAAGCTGGGTCTGAGCCAGTGAAACTCATGAGATTTTCTATTCATTCTGTTTCCTCACATTGGTTGGTTCGGTTCCCCTCACTCTGTCTGAGCCCTTTGAGGGGCTCCTGAAGCCAAATTCTGCTCTTCAGTCAGTTTTATCTCTGAGACCAATTCATCTTACGTAACTCAGTGACGTCTGCCCCCAGCCACTTCTCCCACCCCTGTCAATCTCATCTCTTTATCCTGTGGCTCTTGTGAAATCATATAAGATTTTCTTTCAAGTGTTTTCTTTTTGTAACCCAGGCTTCCAACACTCCCACCAGTTCCTCTAGTGCCTCTACAGTCTGCCTTCTCACTATGACCTCACTTATATTCCCAGTACATTTTCTCTTTGGTCCCAGATGAGCCGTTGGTGTGACTCATGGTGAGGTATACATAACAAGCTGACACATTAACAGAGTTCTTCCTTGGAAAGCTTAGCATCTGAAAGAAACCTTAAGGAAACTCTCCTCATCTGGCTTACTCTAAACAAAGTAGCACTGATACATCCCCAAATCCCCACTTAATTTTCTTTTGTGAATGGAACCTATGATTCTTTATTTCTGCACCATTTTTGTTTCCCTGCATTGAACCTTTCCCATGAAATATATATATTACAAAATTAATTCACGCTTCCAGCAGATCCCAGGGAAGCTGTAGAAAGCATGAGCAAGAGCCTGGAGGCAGATTTGGGATGGATGAAGGCTAACAAAATGGAGAGTTAATCCAAACAAAAGGTGATACTGGTGGGAGGAAGGTTTGACCCAAAAATTGGGATGTCTCCTGTTCTGGTTGGGGTTGTACTCCATCTTTGGAGCTTGGGGATGCTCCTGGACCCAGGCCTCCTGATGGATAAATAGTGGGGCTGCCCTTGAAGACTGTCCAGAGGCTACAATTGGTGCTGAATGCTGCAGCCAGAATGTTGACTGGAGTGGGTCACAGGGATCATATCATTCCAGTCTTGTTACATCTACACTGGCTCCCAATTTGCTTCCAGGATCAATTCAAGGTACTGGTATTGACCCTATATGGATTGAGAGCAGCATACCTGAAGGCCCACCTTCTCCCATATGAACTGGCCCATCCACACAGGTCATGACCAGAGGCCATGGTTCTGCTGCCTCCACCAACTGAAGCTAGACAAGCGGCAACCCAAAAATAGGGCCTTCTTGGTCGTGGCACCAAATGTTTGGAACTCCCTTCTCAATTAGAGATTAATCTCTCTCCCTCTATTGTTGTCTTGCACTAGCAGGTGAAGACTTTTTTTGTTTTGTTTGGCATACCCCCAATTAACTGTTATTGGCCCTCCTCCCTGGTAATATTATGTGTGAAGTTTGTTGTGTGTTTATATATTTTTATTGAATTGCTTAAATATTTTACGTATATATTTTAAATGCTGTTTCAATGTATAGTTTTAATGTTGAAATATTTTCATGTCTTGATGTTTGCCTACTTGAGGACCCTATTTGGTTAGAAAGGTGGCATAGAAATGTTTAAGTGCATAAAAGAAATACATGTGTACATCAATAAATCAGGATTATACATTCTGTGTGTATGTGTGGATGATATGCCTAAATGATGAACATTTTATAAACAACCATATAAAACTCCCAAGTTACCAATATTTACACACACATACACTTCTCCTGGGCATATTCCATGACAGAGCGGGCTCCCTGCCTCAGCCTACGCAAGGCAATCTTGGCCTTCTCCCCCCTGTGAGGATCTTCAAAACGGCGTTGCAAAGTCGACATAAACGAATCCAATGATTTCAGGATTCCGGGCTCGGTCTCCGTCACCGTCACCGCCCATTCCACCACCTCCTTCTCCAGCAAGCTGATCACATACCGGACCCGGGCTTCTTCTGAAGGGAAAGTCTCTCCTTGATCCTTCATGAAGCCAGACAGCTGGAGTACAAAGTGGGGCAGCTGGGCGCAGGACCCGTCAAAAGACACCTTCAGGTCCAGGGCTGCAGGTCGCCTGGATGGGATGGGTGGTGGTGGTGATCTTGCGCTGACGGGCGTTTGGAGGTCTCTCACGACTCCCAACACTGCCGCCATGTCTCTCTGGAGAGCTCGCAGTTGCGCCTGAAGATCCCAGTTCTGCAGAGTCAGTGCCTGGTTCTGTCCACACAGCAGGGCTTCCTCTTCCCTGGTACCGAGGGCTGGGGTACCCGGAGCGTGGATGGTCGAGGGGCCGTCCCACCGGTCGGTCATCAGTCATTCTCGACTCCGCTCCTCTCCCTCTCCGAATAGGGCGGTAAGCGGTCCTTGATGAAAACTGTCAAGGTCGGGTGCCGTCCACGGCCGTAGGTCGCTCCCCGCACTGTCTCACAGCTCGGTCTGGACAGGCAAGGAGCTCCACTCCGGCGTTTCGGGGAAACTAGCGAACTCGACCGGGTGCCATCCCGGAGTTGCTTCTCTCCAGTTCTCCCCATACCAGTACTTCTGGCGGAGGTCTTCATCCATTAAGAACGGGTTAGTGGATCGTCCGGACATCCTACTCCTTAACTAATTACTAGTACAAAAATAATAAAGAAGAGGGATTCTAGCCTACTGTAAGACTCCAGCACCTCGTTGCGTTTATCTCATAAGGAACCTTACTCCAGACATAATCGCGAGTTAAAAAGTTTTATTTAAGAAAGCCAGTGAGTTCAGTGGGTCCATTGAGACATAAGGCTAGAATGCAGACATGGGGAAACACCAGTACATTTAAAGGATTCATACAATAGGATTGATTAGTTTCAGGACATAATACAAAAGGGCCAAGTTGAGGCAGAGTTGCCTTGATGGTTTAGGTATAAGGAAACAATACAGAAGGCAACAGCCGGTAACTATTCACAGGAAAAACCATACATGAAACTAATGTGTGAAATAGCTAGGTGATTGCCAGGGCTTCCAGGCATTGTTTCGCGGGACCTGGTAACTCAGTAACGATTAGCCGGGCCGGTCTCCATTGAGGTGTAGATGCCGGGGGGGGATGGGCAGAGGCCGAAAGCCAGGAAGCCTTAGCTGACATGATGGCTGCTAACTTGGAAGGCTTTAAGAGGGGAATGGACATCTTCATGGAGGATAGAGATATTCAAGGCTACCAGTAAAAATGGATACTAGTCATGATACATACCTATTATCTCCAGAATCAGAGGAGCATGCCTATTATATTAGGTGCTTTGGAACACAGGCAGGATAATGCAGTTGTCTTGTTTGGGGGCTTCCTAGAGGCACCTGGTTGGCCACTGTGTGATCAGATTGATGGACTTGTTGGACTTTGGTCTGATCCAGCAGGGCTTTTCTTATGTTCTTATGATGGGACTTCTCTCATCAGCAGAAATTCTGCTAGCCAAGGAGCACAGAAGATAGAAACTGCTTGATTTCTACTCTTCCTGGCAGCCCTTTCACAATGTGATACCACATTTTGTTCAAAGAGCTCTATCAGCTTTTGGGGGGAGGGGGGCTCTCAGGGTGCTGCAGGGGGAAAGATGATGTGTGAAAGATTCACTAGGATCCAGGCCTCACCCACAGACTTCATTTTAAGTCTTTCACTGAGTTACATAGTCCAAACACATATGCAGTAACTTCATCTGAATGTCTCTCGTGTACGTGAGTATGTGAATGTGTAAGTAAATTGCACACACAATTCAAATGCACTGTTTCACAAAGGCACTCAGAGGAAATTAAATTAATTAAACAAATTTTTACGTAATCTGCATAAAGAATTTTATGTTAAAACTCTAGAGAACAAAGATAGCTGCAGTTTAAAGCAACAACAGTTTAGCTGTAGGCTTTCTGACGTCATGTGAAGATGTGTTCCAATGCAGCGGCCAGGGTGGTCAGAAGCCAGAGAAAGGGGGGAAGGGGGGGTTCTGCTTTCTACAATGAACTGTCCTTTAAAAAAAAAAAAAGACTTCCATCTACTAGCAAAAATTAACCGTGGAGACTGCAAATGCCTTAATTTGCAGATTGTGTGCCTGTGGCAAGCTTGATGCTCCGGAAAAGCACTTCTGCTGCCAAGTAACAATTCTGTTTCTCCAAAGCAGCATCAAAAAGGACTATCCCTCCGTCTGTGAATAATGAAACAGCCTTGAAAGCTTAGTCACTGCAGTGCAGCAAGTAGCAACCAGGATGGGGCTTCAGAGCCTTTTTCTGCTGATAGGAAGGGGGGGAACCTACACCACCTCCCAGGAGCGATGGATGCAGTTTCCATGACAACCCCACATCTGAGTCAGAACTATTAAGTATCACCATGGCAACAAGTGTCTCACTTGACGTTTCCAGAAAACTGACGGTGTTTGGACTGGAATCATCGCACCATATCAAAAGGGGCAGGGTCGGGGCTTCACTGAGAAGCAGTGCGCGGATCAAATCAATGCTGGGTGTGATACACGGGGCCAAAGCCACTCCAGACGTAATTACCTAAGATGAATCTGATAGAATGTCAAGGATTTTTAGAAGCCTCTGAGATTCCTCCCTCTTTATACTGTAATTGTGGGTGGGAGACAGTATTCAGAACTTTGATGAGCTGATTATTTATATATATATAACTTCAAGCACACAGCAAAAGGAAGCGAGATCATTAACTTTGTAGGCTTCCTCCCATCTAGTCATGTGTATTACTTAAGCTTGCCAGGTCCTTCTTAGCCACCAGCGGGAGGTTTTTTGGGGCGGAGCCTGAAGAGGGCAGGTTTTGGGGAGAGGAGGGACTTCAATGCCATACAGTCCAACTGCCAAAGTGGCCATTTTCTCCAGGTGAACTGATCTCTATCGACTGGAGATCAGTTGTAATAGCAGGAGATCTCCAGCTAGTATCTGGAGGTTGGCAACCCTAGTATTACTTCTTATACTCATGCTGCTAAGTTAACACAGAATGGATTTTTATTTCAGTTTTTTTTTCTTTAAATAAGCAATGGAAGGATGCAATTTTGAAGCAGCACCTGAAGGTTCATGGAAGGCTATGGCCCTTGAGCCGTTTTACCAAAGCAAAATAGTGAGGTAGCCATGAGCCATCTTTCATATTGAGTAACTGGTAGTAACTCTGGTTAATTGCTAGTAGTTAAGAAAGTCAGCATGGTGTAGTGGTTAGAGTGTTGAGGGAGCTGGGTTCAAATCCCCATTGTGTCATGGAAGCTCAGTTGGCCAATTAGTCTCTCTCAGCCTGCCCTACCTCACAGGGTTTGGGTTTGTTGTCATTATGAGGATGAATTGGAGTTGGAGAAAATAATGTACGCCACCATGAGGTCCTTGGAGGTAATATATAAACATCTATTTGCAGCAGCTGCTCATACTTTCTGGGCCTCAAGACTATAGTATTGATACATTTGCTTACATTGTTCTGCCCTCCCGCCAACACATACAACTTGATTTACAATCTCAGCCCAATTTCATTATATTGTCTTCCTAGGAATCTTAGCTGCTAGATTCAAATGTTATTATATTTTGTAATCCACTCACTGATTGACTGAAGGTTTTCATCATACTTGTAATCCCCCTTGTGCCCCAGTGAGAAAGGTGGACTACAAATGAAAACAACAGTAATAACGCACACCACAAAAGACTGCCCATCCCATCTTTAGACATGGCTGGAGTTCCAGAGGTACACATGCCAGTCCACCAGAATCTGCACTCACCTTTTGCAACTCACATTACATATTAAGGGTTTCTACTCCAAAAGCCCCATGTGGCATTGCTGTAGGGTTGCCTACTCAAGGTTTGGAAATTCCTGGAGATGTGAAGGTAGACCCTAGGTATGGTGGGGTTTGCGGGGGAAGGGACCTCAGCAGGGTATAACATCATAGAGTTCACCCTCCGAGGCAGCCACTTATCCAGGGGAACTGATCTCTGTGGTGTGAAGATCAGCTGTAATTCTGGGAGGTCTCCAGTCTCCACCTACACTGCTGCTGCTGACACTGAGGTGCCAGTAATTGTCACAAACAGGCCCCATCTGGGATCTAGCACAGCTAAAGTCCAGGGAGACTTACAGTGCAATCATATGCAGAGTTACTCCAGTCTGAGTACATTGATTTCAGTGGGCTTAGACTGGAGTAACTCTGCACAGGGTTGCGTTCTTAGAGACTTAAATTATTTACTTAGGCACACATACTCAGGTACAACATACAGACACAATTCTATTATCACATCACCAATTCTTTCCTTTAAAATGGATATTTTAAAGGTAGGGTTGCCAGCTTCGAGTTGGGAAATATCTGGAGATTTTGGGGGTGGAGCCTGAGGAGGGTGGGGTTTGGGGAGGGAAGCGACTTCAATGCCATAGCGTTCAATTTCTCAAGCGGCCATTTTCTCCAGGTGAACTGATCTCTATTGGCTGGAAATCAGTTGTAATAGCAGGAAATCTCCAGCCACTACCTGGAGGTTGGCAACCCTGTAAAGGCAAAAGTCATGGTTTATACATACCTGTGACCTTCATAACGGACAAAATGCCCATGAATTTTGTACTGGGTGTCTGAACACAATATCTAGTTAAGTAAGGTACTTATTCTGCCTTTTAATCTTGCCAAGATCTTGCTATTATATATATATTACATGTTATACCTACCAAAGAGAAAGCCTTCCCAGTGCTGAAACCGATGCTTTATAACTCTGGAGGCATTTCACACCTTGTGCCATTTCTGCTAATATTTAGACACTAGGTGAACTCTGACCTGTTCTGCTATGTTCCAAAAAATATTTAACAGCTTTTTGTTTGGGTTTCCTGGTGTTTTATCGATGTTTTAAATTGCTGATTTATTGTGTTTTATGTGTTATTTTATTTAAATTCTTTTTTGAACATATATGTTTGTTTGTGTGTGTGAATTTATCACTATAGCTAATATAAAATTGGCTACACCCCATCCAGATGATGAGAGCAGCAAAACAAAAACAAAAAAACACTAGCCTGAGGCAAGGCAAGGGGCTCTACATGCTTGGAAGACTCCCCAATGCACTTTCCTTTTTTAAAAAAATAAATGGTTTCATTTGTTTGTTGATTCTGACATATTTGCACATCAACAAGGAACGTGGACCACTTTTAAACAGTGCAAAGGTCCGCAAAACTACAATATTAAATGCTAAAATAATCAGAGCAAAATCAAACTTGCCTTAAATGAGTTTCCTTATTTGTCTCCCTTCTACCCTTTCTCCAAAGACCATAAAACAGAATAAAGGAGATAAGGATAGGGGCTGTGGCTCAGTGGTAGAGCATCTGTTTGCATGCGGAAGGACTTGTGTTCAATCCCTAGCATCTCCAGTTAACAGGACCAGGTAATAAGTGATAAGAAAGACCTCTGCCCGAGACCCTGGAAAGCCACTGCCCATCTGAGCAGATAATACAGACCTTGATGGATGAAGCCACCCTGAGCCCAGCTTCTTTGCTGGGGAGGGCAGGATATAAGTTTAATAAAATAAATAAATAATAAATAAAATTTGGTAAAAGGTTGCTTCATGTATTCATGTATATTGCAAAATAGAACTGGTTTGAAACACGGTGTCTGGCCCAAGATCTGCCATTCAGCTTCAGAGTTATTTCAGGGTTTGTTTCTTGACAGAGAACCAACTAATAATAACAACGATAATGATAACAACAACAACAAGTGTGTAAAGCGCTGCCAAGTTGCAGCTGACTTACAGCACCCCCTGGTGTGGTTTTTGAGGCAAGCGATTAAGCAGACGTGGTTTACCATTGCCTTCCTCTGCAGAGTCTCCATTGGAGGTCTCCCTTACAAGTACCGCGCCAGCTTAGCTTCCGAGATCTGACGAGATCATGCTATGCTATACCATTCCAAATCTCACTAATACCACTAATAATAATAATCACAAACCTATCTTTTGATTCTGGGGCTGTAGAAGCAGACACCACTAGATGGAAGTAAATGAGAGGAGGATTCCTATGTTTTCTTCTGAACTCACCTCTCTCCTGCTTGCCACTGTTTTCTTAAATATTTTTACCCAGCATAGTACTACAGTTACTGAAGAAAGGAGGAAGGAAACAGTCAAGTTGCACCTGCCAAGTTGGGTTGCCAACCACCTGGAGAGAAAAAAATGCCCTGCCCTTCTAACAGAGGCTTAATGGGGTATTATTGACCAGGTGATATGATTTACCTCTGTGCCATGAAAAAGCTTTAACTGTCTCTGTTAAAAGGGGTAAGACGTTTTTTCTCCAGGTTGTTAGCAACGCTAGCAGCGAGTGGTTTCCCAGCACCTGCTGTACCAGGGAGAGGTCAGGATCACCGGCAGTCAGAGCCCGGTGGCTTGGCACAAACGGCATGTTTTACTATGAGTGTGACTCTAGGCAGTGATGAGCTGCTAGGAAGATCTAATAGCGCTGTTCTTATCTCTCCAGACATCCACCCCATTGTAAATTCACCAGCGTCAGTCACATGGCATTCTCTTCTATAGAGCCTCGAGGTAGAAAGGCTAAGCTCTGACTTCTGCTGTCTTTCTGCTTCCATCCACCTCTTCAACATTAAATCCCTCAGGAGGACAAGAAAGCACACAGCAAGGGGAGCAGACGAAACAAAAGGGAAGCGGAGTCTGCCACAGACCTGCTGGCTGATAACACCACACAGCCCTCGCTGTAACTTTCAAGACACACACGCTCTCTAAGGGCTATTTACACACTACAAAATTCCTACACAGAAGGAATTAATGTTTTATCTCTGTGCAGACTGTCACACGTGATGCTCATACTTATGAGTAAATTGCTGGGAAGTTCAGTCTCAATAACTAAACCCCTTCTTCTTGCCCACACATCCCTTACATAGCAGAAGTTAACGCTCTATGAAATACATACCGTAATACTAGGTGGGGCTTGTGCTTCTTCATCTCCCTAACTAGGAAGAATTTGGACAAACATATAAACTGGATTCAGGCAACCATCCCTTGGTAACACTGGCCTTTCAGTGAAGGATGCCCTCCTTAGTGTGGAGGGTCATACCAGAAAGGACAGCATCATCAAGACATGGTAGCAGCAATGCATCTCTGCTCAAAATTGATGACAAAGAGATGTGTCTCATGTCTCTGATTCAGCTCTATGCGTCTTTATACTTCCTTTGCCTCCCAGGTAGCAAGCTGACAATCAAGAGACAAACTTTATGATAAATACACGTGTTTAAAATCCTATTGTTTTATAGTTTGAAGAGAGGCAAAACGCGGAATCACTATTTAATATCTGAAGCCTGCAGTCTTAGGGTGAAAATGCACAGTTGCTTTAGCCTCCTTTATTCCCTGTTTCAGCCAGGATTCAGCCAAGATCGAAAGCATGTGTTTTCGCCGAACGTACGTTCGATCCTGGCTGAATCCTGGCTGAAACAGGGAATAAAGGAGGCTAAAGTGACCGTGCGTTTTCGCCCTTAGTCTAATTAGCATAGAATATATACGTATTGATACGTTTAAGTATTTTGTTACAATAGTTAGCATTTAACTATTAATTTCCAATACATTGCTTCCAATTCTTTCGTATTAAGTGGGTATCTTAGAAATATGATAGGTCAATGATTAAGATTAGAAATTAATAGTTTAAGTCTAAAGTTGGTAAAGGGGGTATGATTGTATTACTATATGGAAGCTTGGGCACAGGCATGTTTATATTGCTGTTTTCCCCTCTATGCTTCCCCCCCCTTTTTTTTCTTTTTTCTGTATATATAAAAATAAAATTTATTTTTTAAAAAAGGGACAAACTGTTAAGGGGAGGAGGTTCCATGTCTTTGAAACAGGTGGTGTGCCTTCTGACAGTGCTGTGGGGACACTTCAGGATGATGTCATGTGGTCCTTGCATCATGAGGACCGACTCTATTCTTCCTCCATTGCCCTCTAGAGGTAGTCTGGAATTTCATATGACACCCACACACATACCCCTGAAATAATGATGAGCGTTATTTCGTTAATTCCAAGTGAACTGGCTAGGAACTCTAGATCAGACAATTAGATACTTTGCCATGTATGTTTTATGATTTTACATGCTGTAGAAAAGCATTGAAAAAAGATTTTTTCTACTACGACTGCTGCTGCTGTTGCTTCTTCTACTATTACTAACAACAACATCAAATTGGACCAACCAACTTTTCTACTGGTGAAAAAGGAAGGAGGGGTCCCCCTTGATCACAAAAAAGCCTATGCTCAAGATCATGGAACCTGCATGTACAAAAGCCAAGTGGGATGGGGGCAGCAGTAATAAAGGGAGACTGAGGGGGATTTTTCACTCAAAAATTTGCTGCTGCCTTGTGTCGGAGCAAAAAAAAAACACGAACTAAAATGGTTATTCATGAATGCGATTCAAATCAATTAACCCCGATGCAGTCTGGGTTATTCATGAAGCAAAGCCCGCAGCACATAACGGCGGTTCGCTGTTTCAGCCCTCCTCCCTGCTGACAAGCTAACTGTTGATGCACGCCCCCTTTTCCCTTAAACGAGGCCGCAGACGCATTTATTAAGTTGGGCACTAGATGTCGCTCCCTCTCTCCTTCGCTGTGTCTCTGGGGGTGGGTGTTGATGTGCAGGAAATTTGCCCCCACTCCCCTGGTGATTCCTACTCCATGACCAGAACGACCTTGCCTGGTGGAGCATTGCTTCCTAGTGACAAAGTGGAATCAAACACTGGTCTCCCCCTTTTAAAAAAAAAATTATAGATCCACAGTTCCATTCTTTTACAAGGTAGGGGGAGTGAGCAGGGAAGGAGGCGACCGGCGTGATCCTGTGTGCGTGTGTTGTTGGGGGGGGGGCTTCTGTGCATGCTGCTCTTGCTGGGGTGCCCCTGCTTCTTGCGCCCAGGCTGCCCTTTTCAAAACACAGACACACCATTCCCCACCCCCCATTTCCGTGAGGAGCGTCCTGCCACGGGGCAACTCCAGGGCATTTTTGGTCGGTCGCTCTGTGGAACATGGACCCCCTCCCTCCCTTTGCTTTCCTGCGTCACCCCCCTCCATAACCTGATATTTCCCAGTCTCATATGAAGAACCAGTCCCTTTTGGGGGGGTTTCAGTGTGCCATGAGCATTGCATGCTTGCTAGTGCTGGATTACAGTAATCTTGAATTGCTGTTCCACATTTCAGCCACACACCACCTTATGTAGGTTTACATGATCATGCCCCCCAATGTGGGTCTCCTGGTTGTGTTGGTGATTGTGCAGTTCTTGACATCTTGAAGCTACTTTTCCATTTCTGCTGTGAGATTTTATTAATCAGTTGAACATAACATCATTGATTCCTCCCTCTCCCCCTCCCCAAGGTTAAATCTGGCTAAAACTTCAACAAGCGCGATGAGTCACACAGCTACAGCTTAAATTTCCACAACCTCCCCCCCACCTGCATTACAATAGCAATGTAACAAGTTCTTGGTTTTAATTGAAATTTGATCTTTGCAGCACAATGCCTGTGTCTGGGGCTCCACAAAAGGTTGGCAATCACCTCGCGAACTGCTCTCCCTTCGGGGAGATTCCGGTCTTCATGTGGGGGGGCTCTGTGCACACTGCTCTTGCGGGGGGGGCTGCTTCTTGCGGCCAGGCTGCCATTTTCAAAACACGACTATGGATTCCTGACTACTTTGTGCAGTTTTTGGAAAGACATCCCCCACTGACCTCGGGAGGATGAAACTCTTTTGATTTAATTTCAACTAATTGGTTCTGGTCCGACCTTCTGGGGCAACAGAAGACACCATCCTTCCTCTATTTTTACAGAAAAGATATTCTTTGGGAGCTGGATTCTGCATCAACTCTCAAATTATATGTCTGCATACAGTTCTCATAGAAGAGTGAAATGCTCTATGTTCAAAGGCTGACCCAACACCAAAGAGCTAACCCACCACCCACCCCTCTTCTTCTTTCCTCTGAGCAGCACTGGGTACATTGATAGCCTGGCCCACATGAGAAAGAATAAACTTTCAGCATTTCCAGTAACAGATTCTGTGGGGTTTTCTGAGCAGTGCTGCTGCCATGCATGTTTGGAGTTCCCTTGGTGAGAGCTAACCCACCCCCCACCCCTAACCATCACTCTTGGGCCAACACACACCAGGTTTTCATAATCAAGCCAGATAAAGTACTCTGAATTAAAATGGGAGGGGAGAAACATGCAAGAATGAGCCACCCTGGGTGGAAATGTTCCCCCCTTCTGTTTCTGCACAACTATGTTTCGGCCGCACCTCTCTATTGACCCACAATGCCACCCTGAACTGCTGGGGAGGGGGGAAGAGAAACATGAGTCTGAGCTCTACCCTGCTCCAACACACAAACCCAGCAGGGTGACCCAGGGCAAGTAGCAGTTCTCTTATGAGTGCTCTCAGCCCACCTACCTCATAAGAACATAAGAATATGAGAAAGGCCCTGCTGCAGCAGACCAAGGCCCATCAAGTCCAGCAGTCTGTTCACACAGTGGCCAACCAGGTGCCTCTAGGAAGCCTCCAAACAAGACAATTGCAGCAGCAACATCCTGCCTGTGTGTGTTCCACCACACCCAAAATAATAGGCATGCTCGTCTGATCCTAGAGAGAATAGGTATGCAGCATGACTAGTATCCATTCTAACTAACAGCCATGAATACCCCTCCCAGAGGAGGGAAGGAGGGGAAGGAAAAGAAGGCTAGGAAGGAAGGCTAGGGTTGCCAGGACTCCAGCCACCAACTGGAGAGTGGAAACCCTAAGAGAGGCTTTGCAGAGGAGGGAGGGAGGGAGGGAGGGAGGGAGGGAGGGAGGGAGGGAGGGAGGGAGGGAAGGAAGGCAGGCAGGCAGGCAGGCAGGCAGGCAGGCAGGCAGGCTCGGGTTGCCAGGTCTCCAGCCACCACTTGGTGGCAACCCTAGGAGAGGCTATGCAGAGGAGGGAGGGAAGGAAGGAAGGATAGGAAGGAAAGCTAGAGTTGCCAGGTGTGCAGCCACCACCTGGAGGTTGGCAACTTTAGGACAGGCCATGCAGAGGAGGGAGGGAGGGAAGGAAAGGAAGGCTAGGAAGGAAGGCTAGGGTTGCCAGTTCTCCAGCCTGGCAACCCTAGAAGAGGTTATGCAAAGAAGGGAGAGAGGGAAGGAAGGAAAGAAAGAAGGAAGGAAAGGAGGCTTTCCCCCCCCACACACACATACACGCCTTTCCCCCCTCCACACACATACACACGCAGGCACACACACACACAATCGGGAAGGAAGGAAGGAGGCTTTCCCCCCCCACACACACACACGCATGCATACATGCCTTCTCCCCATGCACACACACACGCACATACGCAATCAGGAAGGAAGGAAAGAAAAGGAAGGAGGCTTTCCCCACACACACACACATGCATGCATGCATACACGCCTTCCCCCTCCACACACACACACACACGTAGGCACGCGCACACACAATCAGGAAGGAAGGAAGGAAAGGGAAGGAGGCTTTCCCCCCCACACACACACACATACACACCTTCCCCCCTCCACACACACACACACACGCAGGCATGCACACACGCAATCAGGAAGGAAGGAAGGAAAGGAAAGGAGGCTATCCCCGCCCCAAACACACACACACTCACTGGGCCACACTAGTGGCATGGAAAAGCCCCGAGGGAGACAGAACGGCTTCTTAAGCTGGGCAGCGCGTTAAAGCTGGATGTGTGTGTGAAAGTGTGGAGGGAGGAGCGCTTCCCCCCTCCAGACTTTCACACACTCCTCCAGCTCTGCCAGGCCGCCCGGCTCCAAGATGCCATTCTGTAGGGAAGTAGGGAAGAGGGCAGGGAGGAAGGAGGACAGCAGCAGCGGATCCTCTTCCCTCAAGCCAGAATAAGACCCAGGGAGGGAGCCGCACGCACCGAACGGGCCAGCCAAGTTGCTGGTCGTTTATGCCTGGGAGGTTTCGCCTTGGATTTGCCGCTCAATAGATGCACACTTCCCCCACCCGAATTCTCAAAACTCTGCATGGGGGCCTCTTTTTGAGTTTTGAGAATTCAGATGGGGAAAATGTGCATCTATTGAGCGGCAAATCCAAGGCGAAACCTCCCAGGCATAAACAGTCACAGGCACGTGCCAGGCCAATCGGGGTGAAGCCTTCCTGGCTTCTCCCCACAAACACACACCTGGCTACACACACAGGGGCCCACTGAGCCACCAGCTCAGTGGGCCCCTGTACAGCCCTTCTCCTGCTCAACCCCCCCCCCCCGCTGCACCCCTGCACCGTGGCCTAACGCTGAGGGGGTGGCCGAGACTCGTGCCGCCGGGGCCTCGCCGGCCTATGCGCTGGCTGCGCCGCCGGCTCGGTGGGCCCCTGTACAGCCCTTCCCCTGCTCAACCCCCCCAGCCGCAAATCCCCTCTGCCATTGGCCAACTGGGGGCATGTGACCTGGCCGCTTGATGCGATTGGCTAGTATCCGCCAGCAATCAATGGGGACTTTCGAAAAAAGGAAATAAATTACAATAATCACCCAACGCTGACCAATCCCGATGCTGTGGAACGCAGTCAGAAGACTGACTGAGGAAGCGACACCTGTCGGCCGCCAAACAAATTGCTGCCAAAGGGGCGGTGTTCTCAACAAAGCACGAAACCCCCCAGCCAATCACCATTCTTGGGGGAGGAGGAAGTAGCTGTAATGGGCAGGGGCAAGCGAACCGAAGCAAAAAATTGTTCATGGAGTTCTGAGCCAAAAACTGCGCAGCATCAGGGAAGAACGGCTCAAAACAGGTTTGGGTTGATGCGGGGGGAAAGCGGCTTTTGTGGTTCAAATCAGATCAGTTGTGAATAATCAAAAATTTGCACCGATGCAAACCAGATGTGAGACCACAGCAAATCTCCATGAAAAATTGACCTGAGTGAAAATGCTTGCTAGATCCTACCCAACAGCAGACCTCTAGATGTATCACCAGTTAGCATGTGGAGACCTCTGAGATAGTTTTGATAAGCATCTCAAAGGAGAGAATTAACCAAAATGGAGAGAGAGAAATACCCACCCAACTAACACCCCATCAAGACAGCATTCTATGTTATTTAGAGGAGGTCATGGGTCACCTGCCATTTCCTGGGAAAGGAAAATTATCAAGGCAGTCCAGCAATTTGCTAAAAATTCCTATTTGCATCCAAATGAATTGCTTATGTGTTGGAAATAGCATTAGAAAGATGCTCGTGTTTGCATGTAGACCCACATTATGAAACATGGCACAGCAGCAAATTTCTCCTCCCTGAACTATTTTCCCTCATGAGCCATCTGGTTTTACCAATATCTGTGATTTTTTTTTAAGACAGGGAAATAATCACACACCTGTTACCTGGGAAAGTTTAGCACCTCACAATAGCATCTTGGCAGCAGCAGTAGCTGAAACTGGGGAGAAATAATATCCAGTGATGTATGGCTAAATTCTTTCAAATCACTTGAACTGCATCTAGAAACACCATGCAGGATGACCTAAAGCTTCCCTGATAAATAATTGTTCAATCTCTGCCTAAACGCCTCCATGGAGGGAGAATCCACAACATCTCTGGGCAACTGATTCCACCACTCAAGTCCCCTTATTGTTAAAAATGTTTTCATAATATCCCACTGATATCTCCCCACCCATAATTTGAACCCATTATTACGAGTCCTATCCTCAACTACCAACTGAAATAATGTCCTCTAAAAGACAGCCCTTCAAATACTTAAAAAGAGTAATCATACCTCTCCTCAACCTCCTCTTCCCAATTCCTGCAGCCTTTCTTCGTAAGACTGTCTCCAAATGCTTAATCATCCTCGTCACTCTTCTCTGCACCTGTTATAAATTTTCTATGTCCTTCCTATAAAAAAGCCTCTAGAACTAGTTACAATACTCCAAATGGAGTCTGATCAGTGCCGTACATAGTGGTACTATCACATCTCGTGCCCTAGACACTTTTCATCTGTAGATACACCCAAAAATCAAATTTATCTTCTCTGCTGCCGCCTCACACTGGCTACTCAGTCAATTTGCAATCCACCCAAACCCCAAGATCCCATTCACACATGCTACTACCCAGAAGAGTATTCCCCATCTGGTAAGTGTGCATAACATTTTTACTGCCCAGATGCAAAACCTTACATTTATCTCTTTTTCTTTCTTTCCCCCTGTTCTTAGACCGAGGTCTTGAACAATACATTTATCTCTATTAAATCGCATCTTGTTCACATGTGAATATTCCACTGTATATTCATAATTGGACACAAAGATTCCCAAGTTGTTTGTGTTGTTAGAGTGATTTCTATGGTTGTTCACATTCCCCAAAACTGATAAAGGTATAAATGATGCTTCTGATTTCCAGAAATTATCAAATGGTAAATATTGTACATTACTATTTCTCAGCAGTTTGCAATAATGTGAATAAATAGCACCTGACTGATTCTTTCTGCCAGTTCGCTGGAATCCTCAACACAAGAGTATACTGGGTCCCAAATCAATCTGGTCATCGTCAAATGTTTGTTTTTGTGCCTGGGTCTTTGGTTAGATATTCTCTGGCTGAGAAATGTTTTACAGCTAAACACAGGACTGATCCTTCTAGTTAGGGTTGCCCAGTTCCCCTGGTCACTGGTGGGGGATGGGGAGTTGGGTTGCCATATCCAGGTTGAGAAACTCCTGGAGATTTGGGGATGGAGCCTGGGGAAGACAGAGACCTCAGTGGGGTACAATGCCATAGAGGCCACCCTTCAAAGCATCTGTTTTCTCCAGGGGAACTGATCTCCATACTCTGGAGATGAGCTGAAATTCCGGGGGATCCCAAGGTCCCACCTTAAGGCAGGCATCCCTACTTCTAGTACTGTTCTCACAAATGTTTGGGGCAATAAAGGTGGGATGGTCTGCTACAAAGACATCCCCAAAATTGGGAAAACAACTTTCTGAGGCTAGCCTCTATGCTTTTCATTGAAAAGGAAGGGATTTTTTTCTGCTGCTAGACCAAAATGACTAGAGGTGGTTTTTAATTTCATATCTCTGTTGTTCTGATTGAAAATCCCCATTTTGCTCTCGTCTTGTATGAATCAAACATCTGACTCTTTATTGTGCATTATACAGAATAAATGACATACTTTGCACATATAAATAGCATATAAATTGTGTATGAAACAAAACGATATACATATACAATATAAATGAATCTACAGAACCAATACCCAAATTCTATTTCTTGATAATCTTGTCTGCAGAGTTCAAGGTGAAGCAATTCAGTGCTGCACTTCTCTGACCAAACTTAATTTTTTACTAAATGCATGAATTATTACTGTTAATATTATTGGGGAGGGCAGCAGTATACATAGCCTTGCTTGGCTGCCAGCAAATACAAGGAAAGCATTGCCTCTGTGCTTAAGAGGTACAGCCTTAGACAATAAAATATCTCATGCAAACAGAATCCATACTTCTGTAGACTCAAGAAAGTCCTCCCTAAGATCCAGAGGTGGTACAATTCATGTAGAAATGCTATCCATGCAAATGCTAGTCAGGACAGCCTTGTTTGATGGAAACATCTTCCAACTGGTCTTCTTGAACAATGTCTCTCTCACGCACAGTCTCTCCTGTTTAATCTGGGGGGGGGGGGGCAACCACACAGCAAAACTCCAAAGTAACTTCTAGATCCAAAGTTTCTAATTGTTATCATATTACCAAAATTATTAAAGTTGCATTATTTGTATTAAACTTGTTAAATAATAGATGTTATGTGGATTAGATTTTGCTTAGTTATCCTTCCTGTTACATATCCCTAATGACCACGCAACTGGAATACCAATTAGGAATGTCCAATTAGGGCCATCATCTCCTGAGACACTTGCTGAATCAATTCCCATGGAAAACCTACAAGGCTGATCACAGTGTCTTGGATGAAGGTAGGGCTGCTAACTCCGGGTTGGGAAATACTTGGATATTTTGGGGTGGAGCCTGAGGAGGGCGGGGTTTGGGTAGGGAAGAGACTTCATTGGGGTATAATGCCATAGATTTCACCTTCCAAAGCAGCCATTTTCTCCAAGTAAACTGATCTTTATTGCCTGGAGATTAGTTGTAATAGCGGGAGATCTCCAGCTGCCACCTGGGGGTTGGCAACCCTAGATGAAGGCATTTGTCTTACTGAGTTTTCCAGCAGTGTGACTGCAGCAGCTTTGTAGCACTGTGATTTAGCAAAACACAAAGTACTTTAAGTTGTATCCAGTTTGGTGTTCATAAGGCAAATTGAAAATGGATACATATTTTTGTAACATTTTTTGCACATTTAAATTTTTCCCTAGATCTTTCAGATAATTTTTAAATAAATAGTTCCTAGTGCCTTGTTTCTGTTGTGCTGTTTGTACTAGGACTGCCAACTCCAGCCTGGGAAATTCCTAGAGATTTTCAGGTGGTGCCTGTGGAGAAGAGAATTTGAGGAGAGATTTCACTTAGAATCTGTGGCATACTGTAGAGTTTGTCCTCTGAAACTGCCCTTCTCTCCAAGAGAACTGATCTCTGTAGTCTGGAGATCTGCCTGCCAAGTGGTAGAGCATCAAAGATAAGGAAGCAAGCTGTGTGACAATATTAAATGTCATGAAAATTTTTGTCACCCCAGCTCTGCTTATGTTGCAACTTTCTTTATGAAGAGAAACTAATAATAGAAAGAAGAAGAAGAAGAAGAAGAAGAAGAAGAAGAAGAAGAAGAAGAAGAAGAAGAAGAGGAGGAGGAGGAGGAGGAGGAGGAGGAGGAGGAGGAAGAAGAGGAAGAGAAGTTGGGTTTTATATGTCGATTTTCTCTACCTTTTAAGGAGACTCAACCCGGCTTACAACCTCCCTCCCTTCCTCTCCCCACAACAAACACCTTGTGAGGTAGGTGAGGCTGAGAGAACACTAAGAGAAATGTGACCAGCCCAAGGTCACCCAGCTGGCTTAATGTGTAGGAGTGGAAAACCAACCCAGTTCATTCATGTGGAGGAGTGGGGAATCAAACCCCGTTCTCCAAATTAGAGTCCACTGCTGTTAATCACTACACCATGCTGGTGCTCTACTCATACAGGGCAGATTTGTTTTCAGAAATCCTCAACACATGCGGTTTCCACAAACTTTAACTGGGCAGCAAATGTTCGGTAAGCCTAAAATCCATCAATTTAACAATCAGGAGGATTTCAGAACTCCAATCAGACCCACAGAGTTAGGTAACTGGGATAGTGTTGCAAACATTATGTGTCATTTTGCAGAGCAGGGTACTTAGGTGGCTGAGGACTGGCTTACCCATCTGAAACGAGCAGCAGCTGTATAAGATGAGCTATGAGCAGAGATGAGACAAAGCCAAACCGCCAGCGGATGTGGCAGGCGCTGGGGAGGGTAAGGGGTGGGGAGCGCTAGGAAGCTAGTGCAGGCAGCTGGTGTAGCTAAATGAGGGGCTCTAGGGAGCAGAGAGATACCGGAAGAGTAGAGACAGGCAGCTGAGGGATGCGAGCAGGGGAAAATGAAAGATGCTGAGAGAGCGTGGTTGGAAAAGCTAATAAACCCTACCTGTCAGGGGAACTATATGACAGCCAGAAAGCCAGAGGAAAAGTACTTTCTCGAATCCATGGGCCCATAACTGGGTTATATAACTGTAATCCACTTAAGCTTTCAAACGATTCCTGCCTGGTTCCCTCCTGCCACGCCCTCACGCTCCATCCCAAAGAGTATTACCTTTTTTTCCTTTTATCCCTTAGAAGCTCCTTGATCAATTGATCTTGAGCAGCATATATTTAGTGTTGGAGGGATGTAAGGACTGAAACAAATCTTGCCACTGACAATGTAGCCTTGGGGTCCCTATCGCTTAGTAAAAAAGGCATTATGTCAGTCACAGAGGCATTGGATTTGTATGTTAAAAGGGGGGAAATATAGTGCAATCGAAGTTCCTCGTAAAAGCAGCATTCCAAAAGGGCATGGGCTGATGAGTCAATAGAGCCAGAAGAGCAAGGGCAGATCCTGTCTGAGTATGGTATATTCAGAATTCTGCCCTGCATTACCATAGAAGGGTTAGCATTCAATCTAGCCAAGCAAAAAGCTCTACAAAGATGAGGAGTTGTCAGATAATATGTATAGGCAGGCAGGCCACGTGGAGGGAGTATTCCGAAGAACTGGGATGAACAGACGCGACGAGCACGAAAAGTAGTGCTGTTATTATCGAGCTCTTTAATGCGCTTTTTAATTTTGGTAAAAGCTTCAGTTTTCCCAAGATCTAATAATATATCCTGCGAGAAGCCCAACAACAACAGTTTCTCATCTAAGATTTTTTGCCATGAGGATTTAAAAGGGTCATGCTTCAGAGAAGCTAGGAGCCCCTCAGTGCTAAAGCACAGTTTAAGGTGTAGTTTAAAGGCGGCCAACCATGCCCTAGCTTCAAGTGACATTTGGCCAAACTCGGAATGAAGAGTAACGCCAGCAACACATCGAGGGGCATTTAGGAGTTTTCGTAAGAACTGAAGCAGTGGACGATCTATAGATTCATTGATGACTGTTATCCAGATGGCAACACCAAAGAGGATAATGGGGGTAATTTTCAGATTAAAAACCTGAATAGCCCCTGGAATATATTTGCCACCTTTGGTGTGAAAAAAGTTGACAATAGCACCAAACCCAGGTTTAATTTTGTTGGACACTGCTTTTTGATGGGCAATCCAGTTTAGGTTATGGGAAAAAAGAATGCCAAGGTAAGCAAACTCCTTGACTTGGTCAACTTCGTAGCCATCTAATACCCAGCAAAAAAGAAGCATTTTTCTCCTCTTAGTGAAGATCATAATCTTAGATTTATGATGGTTTATTTTAAGACCTTCCCTAGAGAAGTACTCGGAAAAAGTTTGCAAAGATCTTTTCAAACCAATTCATGTGCGGGACAGGAGAACTGCATCGTCAGCATAGAGTAAAATTGGGGTGGGATGACTTGCAAGCTTTGGGGGGTGGCAAAACTCTGAGAAATTGGTTGCCATATCATTCAGGTATAGATTAAACAAGAGAGGAGCAAGGAGGCAACCTTGTCTAACTCCCTTGACCAGTTCAAAGGGCTCGGTTAGTTCTCCTTGGTTGCCACAGCGAACCTGAGCTGTGAGGTCAGTATGAAATTGCTGAATAAGCCATAGTAACCTCCTATCCATAGTAGAATTTGATAGTTTCAACCATAGCCTCTCCCTCGGGATGGTATCAAAAGCTCCCGTAAGATCCATAAAACCCGCATAAAGGGTGCCATTTCGGGGGGAGGAATATTTCTTGGCTAGATGGGAGAGCACTAAACAGTGGTCCGTGACAGACCAACCCCTTCTAAAGCCAATCTGTTCCCAGCCAAGGATGTCATTACTCTCAACCCAATCCAACAGCCTCTTTAATAAGTAGGAGGAATACAATTTGCCTAAGCAAGACAAAAGGCTGATTGGACAACTTGGGTCAGAGTGCTGACCCTTTTTAAAGATTGGGACGATAATAGTATGTCTCCAAGATTTTGGAATGGCTCCTGATGCATTAATTTGTGTAAATACAGGAGCAAGAATGTTGGCCCACCATTTACTGTTGACTTTAAAAAGTTGGTAGGAAATTAGATCAGGACCTGGGGCTTTGCCTGAGCGTAAGCGATCAATGAGCGGTTTAATTTCATTAGGAGACACATCTGGCCAGGAATTCAACAAAACAGAAGTTGCTACAGGTATAAGTCCCTGGTTTTCCACAGAGTAGGAGAAGAGGCTCTTGAAGTAAGCTACCCAGACCGATGACGGGATACATGCGGGGACTCTGGCATAGCCATTACTTAAAGAATTCAAGTCCACCAGAAGGTTGAATTATCATTGTTGTTTATAGCTGTAATCAAGCTCCTCCAATTTTTATATAGGGCCTCTTTTTAAAGAATATTACGAAAAGGGTTCCCCAAAGCATCACAGGGAGTCTCAACAGTAGTTCAATTTGATTAAATGGCAGTGGGGTTCTTCCCCACAATTTTGGGTCAACACAATCACAGGGACTGGCATTCCTAGACACCCTGCACTGAGATAGCCACGTGATATGATGCGGTAAACCACCAGCAGGAGGTTTTTGGGATGGAGCCTGAGGAGGGCGGGGTTTGGGGAGGGGAGGGACTTCAATGCCATAGAGTCCAACTGCCAAAGCTTACCCTGGGGCAGCGGGGTTAGGAAGGCAGGCAGCAGCTTCTCACTGTGCCTCACTGGGGGTGGGGGAGAGCTGTCACTTCCCTGCCTAGGGTACTGCCAGGCTCTGACTCCTGCAGGCTGGAGTCCAGGGCAGGTGCACCCTCCAGCAGCCTTTCTGCAGCAAGACTAGGGCTGCCAACCTCCAGGTGGTGGCTGGAGATCTCCCGCTATTACAACTGATCTCCAGGCAACAGAGATCAGTTCTCCTGGAGAAAATGGCCACTTTGGCAATTGGACTCTATGGCATTGAAGTCCCTTCCCTCTCCAAACCCTGCCCTCCTCAGGCTCCACCCCCAAATTCTCCAGGTATTGTCCAACCCGGAGCTGGCAACCCTACCTAGAACTGATCTGATGACCTGCAATGCACTCCTTTTCATTATGATTATTAGGTCTGAGGTGGTGTTTGGCAGGGTGTTCTGTGTTCTGATGCCTGGTAACATGTCAGGATGGGGGAAAGTAGTTTGGGATATTTTTCATTACTCAGACTACTGGTTTGGATGTTGTTTGATGTTATTATTTTTGTTTTATTCTGCTTCTCCTTTGCTACTCAGTTTCTGAGGTGAAAGGCGACTCACAAATATTGTAAATAAATAATGGGACTGGAGTAAAAGAAGAGAGATGTCAGCCACATATTCCATCACATGGGTAGGGGCTGTGGCTCAGTGGTAGAGCATCTGGCTTGGCATGCAGAAGGTCCCAGGTTCAATCCCTGGCATCTCCAGTTAAAGGGACTAGGCGAGTAGGTGATGGGAAAGACCTCTGCCTGAGACCCTGGAGAGCCGCTGCCGGTCTGAGTAGACAATACTGACTTTGATGGACCAAAGGTCTGATTCAGTATAAGGTAGTTTCGTGTGTTCATGTGACATGTACAAGCTAAGATCTCAAGAAGCGTCTTACCAGACTGGTTTCAGCAGCAACTGGTTCCAACTGCTAGAACCACTGCAAGTAGAGAATAATCAGTATAAATAATGTTGTACACATAGAGCTAGTTCCATTATCATGACCGCATGATTTCCTAAAGCCAAAATCAAAAAGAGAGCTGCCCAGTCCCCTGTATGTCCAATAGTGTGAAAAGTCCCACTAACCTTTCTCTACACAGCTGTGAGCCTGGTTTCTATTAGAAGAACCTCTTTTTCTGGGTTCGGCTACAGTTCCTCAGGGCTCAGTTCCTTGTGCTATGCTGTTCTGACACTCTACTGGCAATAGACCTGTCATATCTTCAGTACTATCTGTATACAGATGATACCTACTAAACCTTTCTACCCTGAACCTCATCACCCACCTAGCCATAAAGGAGTCTGCACTATCATCACAGTGCAGTTAATAGTTCATCATAGCAACTATTAACTGAGGGACAGACAGGGATGGAGTGAAAGATCAGGCGATGTGTGGGAAAGTTGCCATGGTCAAACCAATAGATGCTAATCACTTTCCATAGAAATTATCCAGCTCTTCGTTGACACCAGCCAAGGGACAAAGTGATTCCAAGGATGCCTTAAAGCCAAATTTGAAGGGCAAAGGCAGGGACTCGCCACTATAAAACTAGAGATTATTACCTGACATACTAAAAATGTCAATATGGCTGTCAATCTACCCAGATAAATGTATATTCTTCTACTGCAGACCTCAGCCCTTGGTGTCCCCAGGGAATTACATGGGTGCATTAATTCCATAGACACAAAAGAAAATATGAACAGATCTTTGGACTAAAAGGTGCATATTTATTCTTTCAATCAAAATGGGAACTATAATATGAGAGCTATAATTCTGAACAAGAAAATAGCACTGTGCTTAAATGGCAAGAACAACCAATGCAATGGTGTGTTCAAAGCAAGGGAGGATTAAAGTGGACAAGAACAACAATAATGTGAAGGCAAAAAATAAGAAAGCCAGTAGACTCATAAAATGGTGGTGGAAAATGCTGTCAAGTCACAATCAACGTATAGTGACCCTGTAGGGTTTTCAAGGCAAGAGATGAAAAGAGGTGGTTTGCCATTGCCTGCGTCTGCAGAGCAACCCTGAACTTCCTTGGTGGTCTCCCATCCAAGTTCTAACCAGGGCTGACCCTGCTTAGGTTCTAAGATTGATGAGCTCAGGGTAGCCTGGGCCATCCAGGTCAAGGTGATTCATAAACTAGACCACAATAGATTAGATCAATGCAGACAGGCTCTATCTAAGAAATTTATTTATGCTTAAGTAGTAAAATCATTGGGAGAGAAGGCAGCATGGTATAGCCTGATCTTGTCAGATCTTGGAAGCTATGCAAGGTCAGTGCTTGGAAGGGAGACCTCCAAGGAAGACTCTGCAGAGGAAAGCGATGGCAAACCACTTCTGCTTCTTAACTGCCTTGAAAGCCCCCTGCTGAGGTTGCCATAAGTTGGCTGTGACTTGACAGTACTTTACACACATACACACACAGTAAAATCATCAGGGCACATTAGTCACATCTAACTCCAATCTCAAAGCTTTCAATGAGATGTGAGCAATACTGATTTGGGAGAATGCAGCCAGAAAGTGTTCCTAGTAGCAGAGACTCATATGCACCATCAGCTTTGCTACAGTCCTTTCCCCTTTCTGGGTAACTCTGATAAAAAAAAAAAGGGAAGACAGTGACCACTACAAATTTTTTATTAACCACCTCTCCATATGGCTGGAAAAAATGAACTGTTATGAATGTAGACATTTCCACCGCAAAACACCAGCTGCCCTTATG